>NC_092039.1:40325821-40407615 GCF_003086295.3 Arachis hypogaea
AAAACGATCCAAAAAAACTCACCGAAGTGTACCGGTCGCATCAGTAATAAAATACATGAGTGAGGTCGATCCACAGGGATTGAAGGATTGAGCATTTTAGTTTAGTGGTTGATTTAGTCAAGGATTCAAGTTTTAGTTGAGGATTTGTGTTTTAACAGAAAGTAAATGACATTAAATTAAAGGGGAAGGGAAAAGTGCAGTAAATTGAAAACAGAATTGTAATGTCGAATCTTAAAGAGCAAGGAAGTAAATGACTGAAACTTAAAGTGCAAAGAAATTAAATGCAGTAACTTAAAGGGCAAGAAAGATAAATGACTTGAATATAAAGGGAATTGAGGAATGGGATTGCAAGAGATTGAGCAGAATTTAATCAGGGCTAGTACATTCAAACAGAATTGAAATAAATGTAGCAGAGGTTCACAAGAACCAAGATGAATTATGATCTCAGATCCCAAGGGCTTAGGTAGCAGAGCTAAAACCCAATCTTCCCCAGATCTGAATCAACTAAGCAATTGACAAAAAATTAAAAGATAAAGCAGTAGAAGAACAGAATTGAGATTCAATTATGCAGAAAATAAAATGCAAAGGGCTTGAATGGGAATTGGGACAGAATTTCCCAATTTCACACACCCCAATGCTCAGAAAAACAGAAGAGTAGAATTGCCCAAGAGAAGTGAGGAAGGAGATCAATCAATTCTCCTTTGATCCTCTTGGTCCTCGACAAATCTCTCAAGAAAGCTCAAAGACAAAAGTTTAAAAAGCTCAAAATGAAAGCAAAATTTCAAAGCTCAAGTAAAGGTAGCTAAAAGGTCCTAATTACATTAAACTAAGTCCTATTTATACACTTTCTATCTTGGATAAATGGGATTTGGATGGCTTATTGGATTGGTGAGAAATGAATTCAAATGAATTTTTAATTTGAATTTTGGCCGCAAACCACTCCCAGGAGGCTGCCCTGCCTTGTGAGCAGCAAAAAATGAACTTGGGCGATTTGTCGGCCATGTGCGGTGGGCGGGTGTGTGATCGGCGCGTCTGGTGGAGCGGCACGAGTGGGGGCCAGGCTGCCCTGCCCCGCCAAGGGCGGGCGGGAAAGTTTGGTGCGCCAGGGAGCGTTGTGCGTGCGGATGTGCTGCAGGGGGTTGTGCGGGGATGTGCTGCCAGGATGAAAAACGCTGCCTGCCGCGCCAAGGGCAGGGCAGGATCGGTTTGGTGCGCCAGGGAGGAAACGCGCGCGCAGATGCTGCCAACAAATTGGTCGCCAAGTGGAAATTCCAAACCGTCAATCAAATGCGCCTGCCCGCGCAAGCAGGCATCCTATCACCCCGTTTTCAACCTGGCCGATGAACACCTTCTTTTTCTCTTGCTTTTTCACGCTATCACCCTTAGTCTTTGGCTTCCTCATGTCCTTGCTCGAGCCTTGTAGCATGCATAGTTGATATTTTCTTCTTGATTTCTCCTCATGAGCCGATTCTGGCTCTCCACAAGGGCAGGGCAGAGTTTGCTTCTCTGGTTCAAGCATCATTTTGTGCTCTGCCCTTGAGTGGGCAGGGCAGAGTTGCCTTCCTTGGCTTGGTCACTTAATGCTGCCCTCCTAGAGGGCAGTCTGCCCTTGTGGAGGGCAAGGTTGCTTCCCTCATTAGTTGCGGCACGCTTCTCTCCTCTTTGGCCACGCTTTCCTTTTCTTGTGTCGCGCTTCTTAGGCCACGCTTTTCATTTTCTTTTCTTTTCTTCACCTAAAATAAACCAAACAACCACTCAAAGTATCACTAAATTCAAGAGGCTTATAAATCAATTAAAATGCAATTAAAATTAGCTTAAACCTCATGATTAACATTAATTTCATGGTGGTTGCTTGATTTAGAGAAGTTGTGCATTTTCACTCCAAATCACTTACTTAGGATGCAAGAAGTGCATAAATGCTAACAAAACAAGTGAAATTAGCTTGAAAAATGGTATATGATGACTTGTCATCACAACACCAAACTTAAACCTTGCTTGTCCCCAAGCAAGCATCAAAACTAAGAGTAATGAAATGAATAAGAAAAGAATGCATATCCTTATTATGCAGATAGCAGAACTTGATCTATGGGGCTTTTATGCAGACAATGACAACTCATTAATTGTTGCTGCTGCATAATACACATTTTGCATCAAAGGTTTGCTAAGCTTGCTGTTATAAGACTCTTCTTTTGATTACTCCCTTGGTAACTCTTTTTATAATGCTTTAACAAGCTTATTACTTTCTATAGGTTGGGTGTCAAATGCTGCAGCATAGCCTTTGGCTTTATTTTCTTTTCTTTTGCTCAGCATCTTTCCACCACAGACACTTAGCTCATTAATTCTTCCTAGGATCATTGATGCCCAGCATCTCTTTGGATCACTAAGTGCTTTGTATCTGAGTTGCTCTTTATTGTGGATTTTTAATTGGCCATCCCAAATCATTGATCTAAGTGACCGGGTTTCAAAATACCCCTTAGAATTACTCATCCAAGCAGATCTCAGTACAAGAACACCACAGACATTGTCTAAGGTTCAAGCCATTGGTGTCCAACCTTTATTCTTTATTTTTCTTGCCACTTTGGCTTTTTCTTCTTCCTTTCTTTCTTTTTTGTTACCAAGGTATTTCATTCTTGATATGAGTTTTCATAACAGCAAGCTAACTCACAATTGGATGAAAATGATATTATGCAACATTTATTTCTTGAGTTATGCATTTAATCAAACACATGTGCCACCACCAACTTCCATTCATACTCATGCAACATTGGACATTTTACTTTTCAATTCAAACCAAACTATTTTATTTAAGCAATTGGGAGACAAAGCAATATTTAAAGCTAAATGATGGATACAAGCATTATGCAGACTTATCATTTTTAACAACCATTTCACTTGTAGCTAAATAACACTTTAGCAAGAAATACAATGACTTCCAGTTTCGAAACATCACACAGCAGCAAGGATTAAGTTCAGATACAACCTTTGAAGTTGCAGCTCTTTGATTTTTCCTTCTGTTGTGTCCTCTTTGAGTTAAGATGCATAATGTCTTCAATTATTGACTCTGTCCTGCATAATCCTCAAAGTTGCTTGCTTCTCAAGCCCTTAATTATATGGTTAGTAAGCATAATACTGAGTGTGGTTTTAGGATTTGTTTTGGTGTGTGAACACCAAACTTAATTGTTTTGCCACTGTCTCAGATGTACCAAGTTAACCATATTTGAAACCATGTATTCTTGCTAAAGGTTAATGGAATTAGAGCTAGAAAACAATTCAACAGTTGAATAATAGGTTTGATTACTTGGAGCTAGAATCATGCAAGAGGTGAGAATGTGTTAATTGATATTTTTGGTGGAACACCAAACTTAGAAGTTTTCATTCTCCCTCAAATTGTTTTTGGTGTGCAACACCAAACTTAGCTCCTTGCAATGCACAACAATTACTCAACAT
This sequence comes from Arachis hypogaea, assembly GCF_003086295.3. Classification (NCBI taxonomy): domain Eukaryota; kingdom Viridiplantae; phylum Streptophyta; class Magnoliopsida; order Fabales; family Fabaceae; genus Arachis; species Arachis hypogaea. The sequence goes on from NC_092039.1 coordinate 40,329,269, forward strand.
TTTTATTGAAAAGCTATGAAAAGAAACTACCTCAGGTTGGGTTGCCTCCCAACAAGCGCTCTTTTATTGTCATTAGCTTGACATCTTCATTTTTGCTTCAAGAGGGATTCAGGTTCTGGACCTCCTTCTCTTTGTTCCATTGCCCTCCTAGGTACAATTTTGCTCTATGACCATTTGCTGTAAATTGATTCTTTGTTGCTTCATCTAGTAATTTAATGCTCCCATAAGGAAAAACCTTAGTCACCAAGTATGGACCAGTCCATTTAGACTTAAGCTTGCCAGGGAATATCTTGAGCCGTGAATTATACAAGAGTACTTGTTGTCCTGGTTTGAACTCTTTCTTCAAAATCTTCCTGTCATGCCATTTCTTAGCTTTCTCCTTGTATATCTTGGTATTTTCATAGGCTTCTAGCCTAAACTCATCTAGCTCATTCAGCTGCAACAATCTTTTCTCTCCTGCTGCTTCAGAATCCAAATTTAGAAGTTTAGTGGCCCAAAAGGCTTTGTGCTCAAGCTCTACAGGGACATGACAGGCTTTGCCATATAACAGTTGAAATGGAGACTTCCCAATAGGAGTTTTAAAAGCTGTTCTATATGCCCAAAGTGCATCTTCCAACTTCCGAGCCCAATCCTTTCTTGTGCTACCAACTGTTTTCTCTAGGATCTTCTTTAGTTCCTGTTTGCTAATTCTGCTTGACCATTAGTTTGGGGATGATATGGTGTGGCTACCTTGTGAATAACTCCATATTTGTGGAGAAGCTTCTCCATTTGTCTATTACAAAAATGGCCACCACCATCACTGATGAGACCCTTGGGCACTCCATATCTAGTAAAAATGTGCTTCTTTAGGAATTGAAGAACAACTTGTGCATCACAGGTAGTTGTGGCTATGGCTTCCACCCATTTTGAAACATATTCTACTGCTACCAAGATGTATCTAAATGAATAGGAGGGAGGAAAGGGTCCCATGAAATCAATGCCCCAAAGATCAAATAATTCTACTTCCAAAATGAAGTTTTGTGGCATTTCGTTCCTTCTTGTTAATCCTCCTGCTCTTTGACATTCATTACATTGGTGGACAAACTCCCTGGTATCTTTGAAGATGGTTGGCCAATAGAAACCACTTTGTAGAATCTTTGCTGCTGTTCTTTCTGGACCAAAGTGTCCACCATAAGCTGAGCCATGGCAATGCCATAATATATCTTTTGTTTCACTTTCAGGAATACATCTCCTGATTATTCCATCAGAGCATCTTCTGAACAAATAGGGTTCATCCCATAAGAACTTCTTTGCTTCATTGATTAGTTTCCTCACTTGTTGCTTAGTGAATTCTTGTGGTATCTTTCTCCCTACTTTGTAGTTTGCTATATCAGCAAACCATGGTGTTTGTTGGATTTGCATGAGATGTTCATCTGGGAAGCTTTCATTCACGGGTAATGCAGCCTTTTGAATTGTCTCTGGTGGCAGCCTTGACAAGTGATCAGCAACTAGATTTTCAGTGCCTTTCCTGTCCCTCACCTCAATATCAAATTCTTGTAAGAGTAGAATCCATCTGATAAGCCTTGGTTTAGCATCCTGCTTTGACATCAAGTACTTGAGAGCAGCATGATCAGTATAAACCACAATTTTAGATCCTATCAAGTACGATCTAAACTTATCAAATGCATAAACCATAGCTAACAATTCCTTCTCTGTTGTGGTGTAATTTTTTTGAGCTTCATTTAATACTTTACTTGCATAATATATGACATGATGCAGGTTTCCCTTTTTCTGTCCAAGTACAGCACCAATTGCAATTTCACTTGCATCACACATAAGTTCAAATGGTAAGTTCCAATCCGGGGGTGTGATGATTGGTGCTGTTGTGAGTTTCTGTTTTAAAGTTTCAAAAGCATGCTGGCAATTTTTATCAAAAACAAAAGGTTGATCATTCATCAAAAGGTTACTCAAAGGTTTGGCTATTTTAGAAAAATCTTTGATGAACCTTCTATAAAATCCTGCATGCCCCAAGAAACTTCTAACAGATTTCACATTAGTTGGTGGAGGGAGTTTTTCTATTATTTCAACTTTTGCCTTGTCAACCTCTATTCCTCTTCTTGAAACTTTATGACCAAGAACAATTCCCTCAGGTACCATGAAATGGCACTTCTCCCAATTCAAAACCAAATTAGTTTCTTGGCACTGTTTCAAAACAAGAGTTAGATGGTTTAAGCAAGTATTGAAATTATCACCAAAAACAGAGAAGTCATCCATGAAAACCTCTAAGAATTTTTCAACCATATCTGAGAAAATGGAAAGCATACACCTTTGAAAAGTGGCTGGGGCATTGCATAATCCGAATGGCATTCTTCTATAGGCAAAAACCCCAACTGGGCATGTGAATGAAGTCTTTTCTTGGTCTTTTGGATCTACCACTATCTGATTATACCCAGAATAGCCATCAAGGAAGCAATAATAAGCATGGCCAGCCAACCTTTCAAGCATTTGATCAATGAAAGGAAGTGGGAAGTGGTCTTTGCGTGTGGCATCATTCAACCTTCTATAGTCAATGCACATCCTCCACCCTGTCACCGTTCTGGTGGGAATGAGCTCATTCTTTTCATTAGTAATGACTGTCATCCCTCCTTTCTTTGGTACCACTTGGACTGGGCTTATCCATGAGCTATCGGAAATGGGATATATGATTCCTGCATTCCATAACTTCATCACTTCCTTTTGGATAACTTCCTTCATTGCAGGGTTTAATCTTCTCTGAGGTTGAATTACTGCTTTGGAATTGTCTTCCAAAAGAATCTTATGCATGCATATTGTAGGGCTGATGCCTTTTAGGTCATCAATGGTCCATCCTAAGGCATCCTTGTGGGCTCTGAGAACATCAAGAAGCTCTCCTTCTTCTTTCTTTGTCAAGGATGAATTGATGATCACCGGGAGGCTTTCTGAAGTCCCAAGAAATGCATATTTGAGATGAGAAGTAATGGCTTCAGTTCTTGCTTTTGCACCTCTTCTTTCTTGCTTGGTTCCACTCCTTTGTTTATGAAAGCTTCAGCCACATGTTCCTCTATTGTTTCTTGGTTGTCCTTTTCTTGCTCATGTTGATCAATGTCTAACATTTCTTCCACCAAGCTTTCTATCATATCCACCCTCAAATGATCTTCCTTCTCTGGGGGTGTTGCATTGACTTAAAAACATTGATGATCATTTGCTCATTGTGTACTCTGAAAATTATTTCCCCTTTTTCCACATCAATAATGGCTCTTGCAGTTGCTAGAAATGGTCTGCCCAAGATGATTGAATTGTTGCCTTCCTCATCAGTATCAAGGATTACAAAGTCTGCAGGGAAGATAAACTCTCCAACCTTTACTAGCAAATTCTCCACAATTCCACTTGGTATCTTGATTGACCTGTCTGCCATGACTAGTGACATCTTGGTGGGTTTGAGTTCTTCTATGGCAAGCTTTTTCATCATGGACAAAGGCATCAAGTTAATACTAGCTCCAAGATCACAAAGGGCTTTATCCAAGGATAGTTTGCCTATAGTGCATGACACTACAAAACTCCCTGGATCCTTGAGTTTTGGTGGGATTCCCTTTTTGAGCACGGCACTACATTCCTCATTGAGCATCACTGTTTCCTTCTCATTCCAATCCCTTTTCTTGTTGATGAGCTCCTTTAGAAACTTAGCATACAAGGGCATTTGCTCCAAAGCCTCTGCCAAAGGTATGTTAATTTCCAATTTCTTGAAAGTCTCAAGAAATTTGTGGAAGTGCTGGTCCTTTGTTTCCTTGTGAAATCTTTGTGGGTAAGGCAGTGGTGGTGTTGAGCTCTTCACCACTTGATGCTGTTTTGGAATTGGTTCCTCCATGATTTGCTTGCCTTTCTTTAAATTCTGTGGCTTGTTGTCTTCCTCTGTGAGCTTTTCTGAAGCACTCTTGCTTATCTTGTCTGGGTTGATGGTTTTATCCTTCTTTGTTGGCTCAGTGTCATTCTCCATAGGCTTCTTTGTTGCTCCTTGGTTACCATCTGTCAACACCCTTCCACTTCTTAGTTGCACAACCTTGCATTCTTCCTTTGGGTTGGGAATGGTGTCACTAGGTAGTGAACTTGATGGCTTCTCAACAGAGATCTTCTTAGAGATTTGTCCAATCTGCCTCTCTAGGTTCTTCATGGAGGCTTCTTGATTTTTGTTTGTCAATTCTTGGCTCTTCATTAGTTTCTCCAAGAGTAGCTCTAGATTGGTGATTCTCTGTGAGTCTTGGGAGATGGTTTGATTTTGGGGTGTTGATGGATGAATATAAGTGTTTTGGTTAGTTGGGTGGTTATTGGGTGGGTATTGGTTAGAATTTGGGTAGTTGTTTTGTGGTTTTCTGTATGAGTTTTGGTTAGTGTTTGGCTGGGAGTTATGGTTTGTGTTTTTCTAATTGTTTTGGCCTGTGTTTCTTTGCCATGGTTGTTGGTTTTGGGTATGGTTGTCTCCCCATCTAAGGTTGGGATGGTTCTTCCAAGATGGGTTGTAGGTATCACCATAGACTTCATTTGTTCCAGGATTTTGGTTGTGCATGTATTGGACTTGCTCTTGTTGTTGCTCCTCTTGAGTTTCTTCATTTTGCACCCAAGTGGTTGGAGGTTGGCTTGTGGTGTTCACTGCTGCCACTTGCAAGCCATCAATTCTCTTAGCCATTTGCTCAAATTGTTGTTGAATCTGTTGCTGCATCATCTTGTTTTGAGCTAAGATTGAATCAACTCCTTCCAACTCCATGACTCCTCTTCTCTGTGATGGTTGGCGTTGTCTTTGATGAGCAAAGAAATATTGGTTGTTGGCCACCATCTCAATGAGGTTTTGAGCTTCCTCTGTGGTCTTCATGAGTTGTAAAGAGCCTCCGGCAGAGTGATCAAGAGCTTCTTGAGCTTTAAGGGTGAGGCCTTCATAGAAGTTTTGCAGCTTGTCCCACTCAGTGAACATCTCTGGTGGACACTTCCTCAATAGAGCCTTATATCTCTCCCATGCTTCATATAAGTTCTCGGCCTCCATTTGAGTGAATGTTTGAACCTCTGTCTTCAACCTTAGGACTCTTTGAGGGGGGTAGAATTTGGCAAGAAACTTGCTCACTAAGTCATCCCAAGTGTTGATGCTTTCTTTTGGAAAAGTCTCTAGCCATTGAGTGGCTTTATCTCTGAGAGAGAATGGGAAGAGTAGCAACTTGTAGCTATCAGGAGGCACACCATTTGTCTTCACTGTGTCACAGATTCTCAAGAAAGTGGACAAATGTTGGTTTGGATCCTCCAAAGGCCCTCCTCTAAAAGAACAATTGTTTTGAACCAGAGTGATGAGTTGTGGCTTGAGTTCAAAGTTGTTTGCATTGACATTGGGAGGAAGAATGCTACTCCCACAATGCTTGGCATTTGCAAATGTGTATGAAGCCAAAACTCTTCTCTGTTGTTGATTATTGTTGGCTCCGTCTCCTGGTTGATTGGTATCTCCTTCCATATCTTGGAATTCCTCCTCAGATTCTTCTTCTTCTCCAACAATGTACTTCCCTCTTTCAGCTCTTCTTATTCTCCGAAGAGTCCTTGGATCAATTTCAGTGATGATAGGAGAGGATCTCCCTATACCTGACATACAAACAGACAACAAAAAACACACAAACCTAGAAAGCCAATGAAACTTCAATCTATAGCTAGAATGAAGGTTCAGTTAGTTTAAGCAAAAATTCAAACAGTTAGTGTGTTAGTGAGAGTTAGAACAACAGAAAAGAAAAATGCTTAATCTAGACCTCCACTTCACTTAATCATTGTCAATCTATTTCAATCCCCGGCAACGGCGCCAAAAACTTGATGTGTGGAAAACGATCCAACACAAAACTCACCGGCAAGTGTACCGGGTCGCATCAAGTAATAATAACTCACATGAGTGAGGTCGATCCCACAGGGATTGAAGGATTGAGCAATTTTAGTTTAGTGGTTGATTTAGTCAAGCGATTCAAGTTTTAGTTGAGTGATTTGTGTTTAACAGAAAGTAAATGACATTAAATGTAAAGGGGAAGGGAAAAGTGTAGTAAATTGAAGAACAGAATTGTAAATGTGCAGAATCTTAAAGAGCAAGGAAGTAAATGACTGAAACTTAAAGTGCAAGAAACTTAAATTACAGTAACTTAAAGGGCAAGAAAGATAAATGACTTGAATATAAAAGGGAATTGAGGAATGGGATTGCAAGATCTAAACAAAGCTGAAGTAAATTGTAGCAAGAGATTGAGCAGAATTTAAATCAGGAGCTAGTAGCATTCAAACAGAATTGAAATAAAATGTAGCAGAGGTTCACAGAAGAACCAAGAGTGAATTATGATCTCAGGATCCCAAGGGCTTAGGTAGCAGAGCCTAAAACCCAATTTCCTTCCCAGATCTGAATCAACTAAGCAATTGACAAAAAATTAAAGATAAAGCAGTAGAAGAACAGAATTGAGATTCAATTATGCAGAAAATAAAATGCAAAGGGCTTGAATGGGAATTGGGACAGAATTTCCCCAATTTCACACACCCAATGCTCAGAAAACAGAAGAGTAGAATTGCCCAAGAGAAGTGAGGAAGGAGATCAATCAATTCTCCTTTGATCCTCTTGGTCCTCGGACAAATCTCTCAAGAAAGCTCAAAGACAAAAGTTAAAAGCTCAAAATGAAAGCAAAATTTCAAAGCTCAAAGTAAAGGTAGCTAAAAGGTCCTAATTACATTAAACTAAGTCCTATTTATACACTTTCTATTCTTGGATAATGGGATTTGGATGGGCTTTTGGATTGGTGAAGAAATGAATTCAAATGAATTTTTAATTTGAATTTTGGCCCAAAAACCACTCCCAGGAGGCTGCCCTGCCCTTGTGGAGGGCAGGGCAGAAAAATGAAGCTTGGTGCATGGATTTGGTGCGGCCATGTGCGAGTTGGTGCGGCGTGTTGTGATTCTGGCGCGTCCTGGTGCGAGTCTGGCACGAGGTTGGTGCGCCAGAGGCTGCCCTGCCCGCGCCAAGGGCAGGGCGGGAAAGTTTGGTGCGCCAGGGAGCGTTGTGCGTGCGGATGGTGCTGCCAAGGGGCGTTAGTGCGTGCGGATGGTGCTGCCAGGAATGAAAAACGCTGCCCTGCCCGCGCCAAGGGCAGGGCAGGATCGGTTTGGTGCGCCAGGGAGGAAACGCGCGCGCCAGATGCTGCCAGGACGAGGAAATTGGTGCGCCAGAGTGAGAAATGGTGCGCCAAGACCGTGCCAATTCAAATGCTGCCCTGCCCGCGCCAAGGGCAGGGCAGGGTTGCCATATTGCACGCCCGTGTTCGAACCTGGGCCGATGCAAACACGCTTCTTTTTCTCTTGGCTTTTTGGCACGCTAGTCACCCTTAGTCTTTGGCTTCCTCATGGTCCCTTGCTCGAGCCTTGTAGCATGCATAGTTGATATTTTCTTCTTGATTTTCTTCCTCATGGAGCCCGATTCTGCTCTCCACAAGGGCAGGGCAGAGTTTGCTTCTCTTGGTTCCAAGGCATCATTTTGTGCTCTGCCCTTGAAGTGGGCAGGGCAGAGTTGCCTTCCTTGGCTTGGTCACTTAATGCTGCCCTCCTAGAGGGCAGTCTGCCCTTGTGGAGGGCAAGGTTGCTTCCCTCATTAGTTGCGGCACGCTTCTCTCCTCTTTGGCCACGCTTTCCTTTTCTTGTGTCACGCTTCTTAGGCCACGCTTTTCATTTTCTTTTCTTTTCTTCACCTAAAATAAACCAAACAACCACTCAAAGTATCACTAAATTCAAGAGGCTTATAAATCAATTAAAATGCAATTAAAATTAGCTTAAACCTCATGATTTAACATTAATTTCATGGTGGTTGCTTGATTTAGAGAAGTTGTGCATTTTCACTCCAAATCACTTACTTAGGATGCAAGAAAGTGCATAAATGCTAACAAAACAAGTGAAATTAGCTTGAAAAATGGGTATATGATGACTTGTCATCAGTCTTCACCACCTCAACCACCTTACTAAAAGTGAACATTGGACCGTCACTCAAAGAAGGCATTAGTCATACTTCCATCAATATCACTAACTACTCTTCTTCCGTTTTAGGTACCAACACCATGGATGCTCCGAGGAGGGTTACCATCAAGGAAGCGGGTGCACCGGATTATGTCCTTCAACCCCTTCATGTAACTCACCCCAACTTGAATGCAAACTTTGAATTAAAGACTGCTTTGATCAACCTCCTACCTAAGTTTTACGGGCTTCCCGCACAAGACCCTATTCGACATCTCAAGGACTTTCATCGTATATGCTCAACCACTAGATGAGAAGGATCCGATGAAGTTGCTATATGGTTGTTTGCTTTCCCTTTCTCTCTTGAGGACAAGGCGAAAGAATGGTTCTACACTCTATCTAGTGAAGTCACCTCCGATTGGGACTTACTTAGAAGAGGATTCTTGGATAAATTCTTGCCTCCGGAGAAGATGGATAGGCTAAGGAAGGAAATGTCTTGTATTGTGCAAGGTGAAACGGAACCGCTATACGAGTATTGGGAACGGTTTTGCAAGCTACTAGACGCATGCCCTAATCACATACTTGACACTCAAGTATTGCTTGGATACATATGTCAAGGGATGCGAGAACAAGATAGAACTCTCTTGGACACCTCTAGCAATGGTTCTTTGTCTAAATATAAAACAGCGGAGGAGGCATGGCAACTTATCATTGACTTAGCCGAATCCAATCAACATATGAGACGAAGAGTCAACCGCCCGAGAACCGTGAATGAGGTATCAACTAGTAGTGAAACCACCGTTCTAACTCAATCCTTGAGCGAAATGACATCCATCTTGAGGCAACTCCAATTGAACCAACAACAACCACAACAACCTCAATCATACCAACAAAACCCCCCACACCCTCAACAACACAACCAACAATTGGTCCCTCAAAAAGTGTGTGGCATTTGTTCTTGCTATTCCCACTACACGGATGAGTGCCCGAGCCTTCAAGAAGATAACACCTTGGCGGCTACCCATAATTTCTATGACCGCCCAAATCAAGGGTACTACCAAGGCAGTAACCTTAACCAAGGGCACCCTTATCAAGGAGGAAGCTACAATCAAGGGAGTGGGTACTATAATCAAAATTGGAGAGACAATCATCAACAAGGGAATAGGGACAACAACAACAACGGAGGAGGTCAAAGATGGAACAACAACTCACAAAATTTCTCACAAAACCGGCCACCATACAACCAACAAAATCAACCATACAACCAACAAAACCCACAAAGAAACTACCAAACATACCAACCACCACATCAAAGACCACCAACCAACCAATCACAACCCCCTCAACTCATATATGCAACCACCCCCTCCAACCAAGACGAAACACTCCGGACCATCATCCAAGGCCAAAAGGAACTACAAAACACACTTGCTTCCGGCCTTACCGGCCTCACCTCTACACTACAAGCTCTTCTTGCACGCATGGATACACCATCAAATCCCACTCCTCAACCCCCAATCCAAAGCGTCATTCCCTCTCAACCTCAACCAAATCCTAAGGGAGGCATCAATGCCATCACCCTTAGATCTGGAACACAATTAAAAGAGAAGGGAGAAAAGGACTCAAATCCTATCACAATCGCCCAAGAGGAGGAGAGAATAGATATAGAAGAGGTAGTGGAAGAGGAGACACCACAAGTCATAGTTGAGGATGAAGCTCAACCAACAAAGGAGACCCCCAAGGCCAAGAGAACCTTGGAAGAAGAAATTGCTCAACCACTCCCATTTCCAACACTTGCAAAGAAAGATAGAAAGTGCATAGAACTCGACCCCAAAATGGTAGAAATGTTCAAGAAAGTTGAGGTAACCATCCCCCTCTTTGATGCTATCCATCAAGTTCCTAGATATGCAAAATTCCTTAAAGATCTATGCATGAACAAGGATAGAATTCTTGAATTGGAAACCATCCCATTGGGGAGTTCTATTTCCGCTTTAATGGGAGCATTGCCCGAGAAGTGTGATGATCCGGGCCCTTGTATGGTCACTTGCACCATCAATGGAGTTCAATTTATCGATTGTATGTGTGACCTCGGAGCATGTGTTAGCATCATGCCGCTCTCCGTCTACCGGGTATTGAAGTTGCCACCACTAAAAAGGTCGACGGCAAGATTTGTCCTAGCGGATAAAAGCATAATAACCGTGACGGGTGTTGTGGAAGACGTATTAGTGAATATCATAGGGTTGGTGTTTCCAATTGACTTCTATGTCCTTGAAATGCCATCAAGCAAAACCGAGAGAGCATCATCTATCCTACTTGGAAGACTTTTTTTGAGAACTTCTAGATTTAAGCTAGATGCCTACTCGGGAACCTACTCATTTGAAATAGATGAGAGAGTCGTAAGTTTTAGCCTATAAGAAGCAATGAAGCATCCACTGGAGAATCACTCTCTATTCCGGTGTGACCCAATTGACAACATGGTTGCCGAAGTGCACCTTGCAAAGTTAGATGAGAAGTACATGATTGAAGAAGCAAATGAAGGTCCAAGCAAATTAAACACCACACACCATACAAACCATCCGGAAACTCAAACTTCAAAGAATGACAAAAAGATGGAATTGAAGCCACTACCACCCCATTTAAGGTACTCATATCTTGATGAAGCCCAAAAGCTCCCCGTGATAATTGCAAAAGAGTTAACTCCTCAACAAGAAGAAAAATTGCTAGATGTATTGAGAAAAAATAAAAGGGCAATTGGGTGGAGTTTGGCGGATCTAGTGGGAATAAGCCCCCAAGTATACGAGCATCGCATATTTCTTGAAGAAGGAGCAAAACCGGTCCGACAACCTCAAAGGAGACTTAATCCAACCATTCTTGAGGTTGTGAAAAAAGAAGTCACTAAGCTACTTGAAGCGGACATCATCTATCCTATCTCGGATAGCGAGTAGGTAAGCCCGGTCTAAGTGGTGCCAAAGAAATCCGGGGTGACAACAATCAAAAATGAAAGTGGTGAACTTATAGCAACAAGAGTGCAAAATTCTTGGAGAGTATGCATAGACTACCGAAGGTTGAATGCGGCCACAAGAAAAGATCACTTCCCACTACCATTTATTGATCAAATGCTTGATCGATTAGCCGGTAAATCATATTATTGCTTTCTTGATGGTTACTCCGGATACTTCCAAATTCACATTGCTCTAGAGGACCAAGAAAAAACCACATTTACTTGCCCCTTTGGAACGTATGCTTACAAGCGTATGCCATTTGGCCTATGCAATGCACCGGCAACGTTTCAAAGATGCATGATGAGCTTATTTGCGGACTTTCTAGAACAATGTATGGAAGTTTTTATGGACGACTTTAGTGTGTACGGTGATTCATTCGATCATTGCTTAGGTAACCTTGAAAAAGTCTTAGAAAGATGCACCAAAACAAACCTTGTCTTAAATTTTGAAAAATGTCATTTCATGGTCAAACAAGGCATTGTTTTGGGACACATAGTCTCAAAAGAAGGCATCTCTGTAGATCCGGCAAAAATAAATGTCATATCTAGTTTACCTTACCCTTCCTCCGAGAGGGAAGTCCGTTCTTTTCTTGGACATGCAGGATTCTACTGGAGATTCATCAAAGACTTTAGCAAGGTGGCCCTACCTCTCTCTCGACTACTACAAAAGGACACTGAATTTGAGCTAAGCAAGGAATGTATGGAAGCATATGACAAACTTAAAGTAGCATTGACACAAGCCCCTATTGTGCGAGGACCGAATTGGACTCAACCATTTGAAATCATGTGTGATGCCTCGAATTATGCGATAGGAGCCGCGTTAGCACAACGCGAAGGTAAGACTCCCTACGTCATAGCTTATGCTTCCAAAACACTAGACGGTGCCCAATCCAACTACACTACTACCGAAAAGGAACTCCTAGCCATTGTTTTTGCTTTGGACAAGTTCCGAGCCTATCTTCTTGGTTCCAAGGTTGTAGTGTACTCGGATCACGCGGCACTAAAGTATTTATTGGCCAAAAAGGAATCAAAACCGAGATTAATTCGTTGGGTGCTTTTGTTACAAGAATTTGACTTGGAGATCAAAGATAGGAGTGGTTCCCAAAACTTAGTGGCGGACCATCTGAGTCGCCTCGAACACACAAAAGGTGACACCACTCCTATCAATGACTCCTTCCCTCTAGATGGTTTGCACGCAATCTCGGAAGTAGTTCCTTGGTATGCCCCAATAGCAAACTACTTGGTTTCACGCACCCTCCCTCCCAATCTCAGCAAACATCAAAAGGATAAGCTGAAAAGCGAATCCAAATACTATGTTTGGGATGATCCCTATTTATGAAGATGTGGAGCGGACCAAATAGTGCGACGGTGCATACCTCAAACTGAATTCCAAGCAATCTTGGACGCTTGCCATGCTTCCGAAGGAGGTGGCCACTATGGCCCCCAAAGAACGGCAAGAAAGGTCCTTGATTGCGGATTTTGGTGGCCAACACTTCTCAAAGATTCTTCTCTCTATTGCAAATCTTTCCCCCAATGCATTCGGTTTGGAAATATTTTTAAGAAGGACGAAATCCCCCAACAAAATATGCTTTTTTGTGAAATCTTTGATGTATGGGGAATCGACTTCATGGGACCATTTCCAAATTCCAATGGCTTTCTCTACATCTTGTTAGCCGTCGATTATGTGTCAAAATGGGTGGAGGCAATCCCCACCCGAACAGATGATGCTCATGTTGTTTATTCTTTTGTGAGGAACAATATCATTTGTCGCTTTGGCTCCCCAAGAGCAATCATAAGTGACCAAGGAGTCCACTTTTGCAATAAAAAAATGGACGGCCTCATGAGAAAGTATGGCATCATACACAAAGTCGCCACGGCCTACCACCCTCAGACAAACGGCCAAGCTAAGGTTTCTAACCGGGAAATCATACACATGTTGGAAAGGATTGTAAAGCCGAATCGGAAGGATTGGAGCGCTAAACTCACCGATGCACTATGGGCATATCGAACGGCTTACAAAACACCCATTGGCATGAGCCCCTTTAGGCTTGTATATGGTAAAGCATGCCACTTACCGGTAGAAATTGAACACAAAGCTTATTGGGCCATAAAGGAATGTAATATGAGCTTGGGCGGAGCCGGAGTAGAGAGAAAGCTTCAATTAGCGGAATTGGAAAGCTTAAGATTAGAAGCTTATGACAACTCTAGACTTTACAAGGAAAAGATGAAAGCCATCCATGGCAAGAACATTAGGAGAAGGGAATTCCGACCCGGTGAACTAGTCCTTCTTTACAACTCAAGGTTGAGATTACTACCCGGAAAGCTTAGATCAAGGTGGGATGGACCCTACCAAGTGGAGAAAGTAGAACCTTATGGGGTCTACCACTTGCGCCACCCATCAAGTCCGGACATTTTCAAGGTAAATGGGCACCGTCTCAAATTGTACCATGGTGAGCAAAGAAAGAACTCCAAGGAATTTGAAGTATTCCTCTTGAGGGATGCATCTCTTGAACAAGAACTTTGAGCTAGTGGAAGTCCAACTTAAGGACGGTAAACAAAAGTGTTAGGTGGGAGACACCCCACCATGGTAAGATCTTCCTTTGTACATAACCATTGAATCGTTCCTTGATTGACACTTGCTTAACACTTGACTTCATGATTGGTACCTAGGTAATAGAAGTAGTTGTAGTTAGATTTCAATTCTAATTTTGCTTCATTTGTTGAATTCATTTGGTATAAGTGGCTGTTTAGAGGGGTAGAATGCTATAAGTGGTGCGAAAACATGCAAACTTTGGAAAAGGCACCCTTCTGCGCGTGCGCGCACCTGGCGCGCGCGCGTCTTTGAAGCATTTGTCGACCATCCGCGCGGACGCGCACTATGCGCGGACGCGTGGATCGACAAAAGCAACCCTCCATACATTTTCCAGAGAGTTGAGCCCACCTTACGCCAGCCCCATGCTTGAGGCACAGGCCAATCATGCGTGCGCGCACATGGCGCGTACGCACGCTTTCACAAATCTGCAGATCGACGCGCTAGCGCACCGTGCGCGCCGATTACCCTTGTGCACTCCTGGCACATATTCCAGAGAGTTAGGCCACTCTCAGGCCTGCACTAAGCCACCAGCCTACCACCTCTGCCGCGTGTGCGCACCTGGTGCGCACGCGTCCATTGCTCGCAACACGATGTGCGCGCGCGCGCGCCTAGGCCGCGCACGCGTCCCTCGTCCTGCACCCTCCTCTAGGCCACTTCACAGAGAGTTAGGCCCACCCCAGGCTCATCTCATGCCTGGGGTATAACCACATTGCTGCGCACGCGCACTGTGCGCGCGCGCCAATAGTCCTGCAGCCAACTTCTGGTACTTCGTCCAGAGAGTTGTGCCACTTCTAAGCCACCCTTGTGCTACCGGCACAAGCGCATGGGCGCGTGTGCGCAACGTGCACGCGCGCCCCCCACTCCACCTCGCTTCTTTGTGCGAGCGCGGACCATGCGCGCACGCGTGGGTGATCGACGCCAATTTAACAGGGAGCACACTTGCTCCCCTTCATTCTTTTTCTCCTTGTCTTTTTCTCACCCCCTCTACTACCCATCTCCCTATTACCCTTTCTTCTTCCTTCCAACCACCTCCGACCACCTACCTCCGGTGGCCCCTACATTGCCCCTCCATCCTCCATCATTCCACTTTACAACCCCCTCTCCCATACCCATTTCCATCTCTCTTAAGGTACTTTACTAGGCTCCCCTCTTGCTCTACTTCTCTCTTTTTGATTCTTAATCTTCAATTTCAATTTGTTTTAGGTAGTCTCTTTCTTTTCCCCTGAATCTTTTTAGCCACTTCTTTGGGGTGTTTTCGTTTTTTTTTCCATTTAACTCTTCATAGGCATTTGGGTCCTACATTCTCTTGCATTGATAGATGAGATGTGTTGCTTGATTTTCTTACAACCACTGTGCACTGTAATCATTAATAATGGATTGTGGAATGTTACATTGCTTTCACCTGCATCTAATTACATACTACAAAAGGATGCACCCCAAGTGTTTGAGAAAAGGCATACTTGAGTTTTGAGCTCATTTTGACTAATTACCTCTTAACTAATCACTTTTGGGTGCATCCCCACATTCTCCAACCCATCCACTCACTTTTTCATAAATTGACTCCTACGTTGGTATTTGAGGGTGTTTGCCTCTCATGCTTCTTACTTGCATGCTTAAACTACCCTTGCACCACATGCAAATGATTCGCCTTGTTCATCACATGTTATCTTAGTTACATGTTACAGCTGTCATGTAATAATGATACCCATATTCTTATGGCACAACTCTTCATTTGCATAATCGCATTTAATTACGCTTCTTTGGGTTTGATGTTATCCCTTTTTTTTTGCTAAGACAGGATGGTAATCAAAAGGAACAAAGGGAAAGCCCCGAAGAAGCCAGCTTCCAATAGAGCGCGCCAAGAACTAACGGCCAAGCCACTCCTGAAGAAGACTAAGGGCCCCGTTGATGTTCTAGAGAAGGACAACCCTCCAAAGGATTCAAATAAGTTCCCTAACCGCTACTGCGAACTTGTTTACTCAAGAATGATTGAAAGGAATTATCACCCGGAGCCTCTTCTAGTCCTACCGGCTCACCTCACTCCGATAGTGATGCCACACATTGACCGGAGGCAATGGCGGTTCCTCTTGAGGCAACCAAAGGAGGCCAATCTCTCATGGGTGGTGGAATTCTACTCCAACTACCACTCACCCCTTCTCACATCAATATTTGTGCGCCGGAAGCAAGTGTCAGTCATAGTGGAAACCATCCGAGAAGTCCTTGGGATTGGGCCGTTAATGGATGGATATGATGCCTACCAAGAAGTCTTGACTGCATGCGATGACCGTGCGTTCGATTGGAGCGCGATCCTCCGCGTAATTGCTTTACCCGACGCATATTGGATTCGGGGGACCATAAAGCAAAGACCAAAGGGTTTAGATGCCCGCCACCTCACTCAAGAAGCCACGGTATGGGCCCAAATTCTAGCTCACTACGTGCTCCCAAGCACCATGGGTCATCCATTACCGCCGAGCTTGCATTATTGATATGGTGCATCTTAACCGAGAAACCGGTCGACATTTCGCATGCCATTCGCCAATCCATGGGCGCATTCATGCCAAGGGAAATCTACCATTCCCTGCTATGGTGACCGAATTAGTTGCAATGGCCGGCGTCCACCGAGAGGCTAAGGATAGGAGAACCTCAATTCCGGTCGAGGGCGATGTTATTCTGACCAAGAGGTGCCTCAAGCCTCCAGAATTCACCAAGGACATTGGACTACCCACACCAAATCGCAACACCACCACATCATCCACACCACAAAAATCAGCCACCCAACGCCTTGAAGACCTGCACAAGAAGTTGGACTGTTATGAGAGGCGTAACCAACACCGATACGCTCACGTGAAGAAACTTCTAAGCGTAGTCACCCTACCTATGGGGGAACCAGATATCTCCACATCCACCGCTACTTCAAGCGGAGATAGCGATGACATTGGAGATGAGGGACACTCGGGACTCGACCACCCATTGCGCCTAACCTATAGCACGGAGGACCGTGCTAAGTTTTAAGTGTGGGGAGGTCGGCTGACCGATCTCCGTAGGTAACACCCGAATAAATTATTGTTCTTTGAACTCCTTTGTAATTAGGATAGGTTGCATGATTAGGTCTTATTTGACACCATTTGCATGATAAGTTTACTCGGTTGGAACAATGAAACTCTTTCTTAGGAAACCAATACTTTGGGGCAACCGTGGCATTGCCAATTTTAAACATTTTGATGCCAAATTTGCATGAAGAATTATATTTTGGAACAGAGATTTTGAGTTAAGAACACAAGCTAGTGAGCTTTGAGCCTTGTTCTGTGGCTACATCTTATAGTCACCTACTGTCCTTCTTGTGTGCAATTGTTTTCTCTCTATGAGTGTGATCCTTGATTTGTTTGATTCTTTATATCCATTATTTCGTGTATTCATGTATTTATATGATTGACGCCATCATTTCATTAGCTCACTTACCCAAACGGCCCTACCTTTTATCTTCCTTTGTTAGCCAACTTTGAGCCTATGATTAACCCACTTGGTTCTTTAATTTAGCACATTACAAGCCTTAAAGCAGAAAACAATAAAAGTCCTTATTTGGATCTTTGATTAGCTTAGGCTAGTGTGTGTGAGTATCATTCAAGTGTGGGGACCTTGGGACATTGGGTGAATAAAAGGGTAGTTTTGTATTATTATTAGAAATATTGGGAATTGGGTACATACTCATGTACTGATCAAATGTAAAACCTTATGCATTGAGGTTCTTGTATATGGAAAGAAAAAAAATGATGAGAAAAAGAAAAAAAAGAAAAGAAAAAAACAATATGGAAAAGAAAAAAATATATAGAAAAAAGAAAGAAAAAAAAGAAAAAGGAAGAAATAAAAAGGGGACAAAATGCCCCAAATCAAAGTATAATCCAATAGAATTAATGCATAAGTGTCGTGAAATGAAAAGAAAATGGATGAGTATGTGAAAAAGTGAAGGAATGGGTAGTTAGGTTAGAACTTAATTGTATAGGATGTCATAGGTTAGGAGGGTGGTCTAAGCCTATCAAAGATTCAAACTTCAAGCTCACTTGACCAAATATGCATCCTACCTTAACCCTAGCCCCATTACAACCTAAAGAAAAGACCTCATGATAATTGTATGCATGCATTGAATAATTGTTTATTGTTAGATGAAAAACAAATCTTGGAAAGCATGATTAGGGGAGGATTGAGTGAACCAACCCCAAACACCGAGCGACTAGAGTGCAAACACTTCCGGTGAGGGTTCGATGCTCGATTCCTTGATTCCCGGCTCTCACGAGCGTTCCTCATGCAAAGTTGCATATATTGCATTTGATGCTTAAAATTGGTAAGTCCTATATATTGGCCACCATCGGACCCTATATGCTTGCATATATCTTAGGAAGGTCGATTTGTTCCTAACCAAGTAGATAATAGCACTAGTCATAGTTGCATTCATATAAGTAGGTTGCACTTCATGAGTCTTATACCTTTATGATCCCTCGGTCTTTGTGTTTCTTTTGCATTTCTCTAAGCATGAGGACATGCTAGAATCTAAGTGTGGGGAGGTTGATATTCCCCATTTTGAGGGTTTATCTTGTGTTGATTTTAGGGGTTTTATCAATAATTCCACACGCTTTCTATATGAAAATACAAGACTTTGTGTTCCTTTCCTAATTTTGCCTCATGGATGAAAACATGCTTATTTTGCACTAAATTAGATACATTTCTAATCTTCTCTTGGTGCCATTCGATGCCGTGACCTGTGTGTTAAGTGATTTCAGAATATAGGGCAGGAATGGACCGGAAGAGAGAAGGAGGACGAGTGCAAAGGAAGGGAGCATGAGAATTGAACTTTGGAAATCTCAGCATGAGCGCGCGCGCGCACTTGACGCGTCCGCGTGGATTGAGCAGTTAGAAGTCGAAGCCAAGAGCCAAGCCACGAGCCAGCTTGCGTAGCGGCTAGGCACTGATCTTCGTGGGCGCGCACGCGTACATTACGCCTCCGCGCACATTACAAGATGCCCCGGTGGCGCGCACGCGTACATTGCGTGTGCGCGCCGATGTTCGAATGTGATTTTTTTAAAGAGCCACGTGACTTGGGCATGGAGGCAGTTGGGAATCCCATTTTGGGGAAGTGCCCTGGCGGGTAAAGCTTAAGAATACCAAAGGAACAAGGGTTAAGGGACTTTTAGCTCATTTTCTAGATTCTAGATATTTTGGAAGATAGTTAGTTACACTCCTGGAAAGGAGAGAGGTTCCAAGCTCTCATTAGGGTTCATCTTCATCCAATTTCTGAATTTTCATTCACTCTTTGGTGAGATCCATTGCAATTCTCAATTCATTTTGTTCATGTCATAGATCTTCTTCTCCAATCTCCATTAGTGTTTGTAATTGCTCAATTCTCATAGATCTTAGATTCAATTTTGTAGTTTTGGATTTAATCAATTCCTTTAGAATCTCATTTCCATTGTTATTCCTTGTTAATTGTTGTTAGTTCCTTGTGTTGAAATAATTTTAATTCTATTTTCTTCTCAATTTTACTATGACTTTCACTCTTGCTCATCAACTGTTTGATAAAATGCCAACACTAGTTATGGAGTAAAAGTTTCTTACTTGGCATAGGGTTTGGGCCATTAGAAGAAGTTGAATAGTCGTGTCAATTGTTGATTTGGAATTAGGGATTGCTAATTGACTTGGAGTACACTAAAGCTAGATTTCCATAAGGTAAGGCTAGGACTTGTGACTCAAGTTGATTACTCTCATTTGACTTTCCTCTATGCCTAGGGGTTAACTAAATGAAGCAATGCCTAATTGTTGTCATCATTGAAGGAACTATAAGGATAGAATTTCTAATGCCAACCCTAAGCCAAGTCTTTTAAGGATTGATTGCTTGTTTTCTATTTCGCTAAAACCTTCAAAGAATCATAACAAGGCTTCCTAATCAATAAGATGCACACTCTAGCAATTCCAAGGGAGGACGACTCGGGAGACTAGTACTCTCGGTTATAGATTGTAGGATTGTTTGGTGCGAAGTTTAAGTGTCGGTTAGACTATACTCACGATCATATTCCTCATTGAATTCTAAATCGACATGATAAATTTTGTTTATCACCTATTACATGCAGAATTCAAGAGGAATCAAGGGAGGGCGGAGCACTTAGTGTAGTTTTCATCATGATTTAGTTAGTTTCTAGAGAGAGAAGCTCTCTCTTCTCTCTAGAATTAGGTTAGATGTAGATTAGGATTTCTTTTAAATCTAGGTTTAATTCATGCTTTGATTTACTTTTCCTTTCTGATTTATTGTTCCTTTACCTTTTCTTTCCTAGTTTAGTATTTTACTTTTTGTTTTTGTTTACTTTGTTGTTGATGCACTCTTGTTCCTTTTATTTTCCTTTAATGTAATTTATGTTTGATTTCTTTTATTGTTGATTTGCTTTGTTGTTGTTAATTTCCTTGCAATTTGGTAGTTTTATATTTACTTCTTTTGCAATTTTATCTTGCTTTCCTTTTATGCCTTCTAAGTATTTGACAAAATGCTTGGAAGGATGTTAGAGTAGATTTTTCTCCTCTTGGCTTAGGTTGAGTAATTGGAGACTCTTGAGTTATCAAACTCATTTGTTGATTGATAATTGGAAGTTGCTAGTTGACTTGAATGTCACTAAAGCTAGTCTCTTATTATGATTTGGCTAGGACTTGTGATCTCAAGTTGATATCCACTTGACTTTCTGGTGGACGAAATTGTGATCATCAACAATGGCTCCAAAGACTTGGTGCTCTTAAATATGAATCACACTTTGTCACAACTCCGCACAACTAACCAGCAAGTGTACTGGGTCGTCCAAGTAATACCTTACATGAGTAAGGGTCGATCCCACAGAGATTGTTGGTATGAAGCAAGCTATGGTCATCTTGTAAATTCCAGTCAGGCGGATTCATCTACATTAAGAGATTATTGGATTTTTGAATAATAATAATAAATAAATAGAAAATAGTTACTCATATAATTCAATGGTGGGAATTTCAGATAGGTGCATGGAGATGCTGTGTTCCTTGTGAATCTCTGCTTTCCTACTGCTTTTATCCAATCTTTGTCACTCCTTTCTATGGCAAACTGTATGTAGGGCATCACCGTTGTCAATGGCTACATCCCATCCTCTCAGTGAAAATGGTCCAAATGCTCTGTCATAGCACGGCTAATCATCTGTCAGTTCTCGATCATGTTGGAATAGAATCCTTTGATTCTTTTGCGTTTGTCATCACGCCCAGCAATCGCGAGTTTGAAGCTCGTCACAGTCATTCAATCCTGGAGTCCTACTCGGAATACCACAGACAAGGTTAGACTTTCCGGATTTTCATGAATGCCGCCATCAATTCTAGCTTATACCACGAAGATTCTGATTAAGGAATCCAAGAGATATGCGCCCGATCTAAGGTAGAACGGAAGTGGTTGTCAGTCACGCGTTCATAGGTGAGAATGATGATGAGTGTCACGGATCATCACATTCATCATGTTGAAGTGCAACGAATATCTTAGAATAGGAATAAGTCGAATTGAATAGAAAATAGTAATTGCATTGAAACTTGAGGTACAGCAGAGCTCCACACCCTTAATCTATGGTCTGCAGAAACTCCACCATTGAAAATACATAAGTGATGAAGGTCCAGGCATGGCCGAATGGCCAGCCCCCATGAAAGACCGAATGGTCAAAAGAACTAGATAGTCCAAGACGTCTAATACACTAGTAAAAAGTTCGATTTATACTAAACTAGCTACTAGGGTTTACAGAAGTAAGTAATTGAAGCATAAATTCACTTTCGGGGCTCACTTGGTGTGTGCTTGGGCTGAGCTTAATCTATCCACGAGCTGAGGCTTCTCTTGGTGTTGAACGCCAAGTTGTAACGTGTTTTGGGCGTTCAACTCTGGTTCGTGACGTGTTTCTGGCGTTTGACTCTAGAATGCAGCATGGAACTGGTGTTGAGCGCCAGTTTATGTCATCTAATTACGAATAAAGTATGGACTATTATATATTGCTGAAAAATTCTGGATGTCTACTTTCTAACGCCGTTGAGAGGGCGCCATTTGGAGTTCTGTAGCTCCAAAAAATCCATTTTGAGTGCAGGGAGGTCAGATTCCAACAGCATCAGCAGTCCTTTGTCAGCCTTTTATCAGAGTTTTGCTCAGGTCCCTCAATTTCAACCAAAAATTATCTGAAATCACAGAAAAACACACAAACTCATAGTAAAGTCCAGAAATGTGAATTTAGCATAAAAACTAATGAAAACATCCCTAAAAGTAGCTAGATTATACTAAAAACTATATAAAAACAATGCCAAAAAGCGTATAAATTATCCGCTCATCACAACACCAAACTTAAATTGTTGCTTGTCCCCAAGCAACTAGAAATCAATTAGGATAAAAAGAAGAGAATATACTATAAATCCCAAAATATCAATGAATATTAATTCTAATTAGATGAGCGGGACTTGTAGCTTTTTGCCTCTGAACAGTTTTGGCATCTCACTTTTTCCTTTGATGTTTAGAATGATTGGCTTCTATAGGAACTTAGAATTTCAGATAGTGTTATTGATTCTCCTAGTTAAGTTTGTTGATTCTTGAACACAGCTACTTTTATGAGTCTTGGCCGTAGCCCTAAGCATTTTGTTTTCCAGTATTACCACCGGATACATAAATGACACAAACACATGACTGGGTGAACCTTTTCAGATTGTGACTCAGCTTTGCTAGAGTCCCCAGTTAGAGGTGTCCAGAGCTCTTAAGCACACTTTTTTTTGCTTTGGATCACGACTTTAACAACTCAGTCTCAAGCTTTTCACTTGGACCTGCATGCCACAAGCACATGGTTAGGGACAGCTTGATTTAGCCGCTTAGGCCTGGATTTTATTTCCTTGAGCCCTCATATCCATTGATGCTCAAAGCCTTGGATCCTTTTTACCCTTGCCTTTTGGTTTTAAGGGCTATTGGCTTTTTCTGCTTGCTTTTTCTTTTTCTAAATTTTTTTCGCCACTTTTTTTCACAAGCTTTTGCTATTCACTGCTTTTTCTTGCTTCAAGAATCAATTTTATGATTTTTCAGATCATCAATAACATTTCTCTTTTTCATCATTCTTTCCAGAGCCAACAATTTTAACATTCATAAACAACAAGATAAAAAATATGCACTGTTTAAGCATTCATTCAGAAAACAAAAAGTATTGTCACCACATCAATATAATTAAATTAAATTCAAGGACAATTTTCGAAATTTATGTACTTCTTGTTCTTTTGAATTAAAAACATTTTTCATTTAAGAGAGGTGAAGGATTTATGGAATTTATTCATAGCTTTAAGACATAGTTACTACATACTAATGATCATGAAGTAGAGACACAAAACATAGATAAAAACGAAAAACAGAAAAAATAAGAACAAGGAATGAATCCATCTTAGTGGCATCTTCTTCTTGAAGGACCAATGATGTCCTTAAGCTCTTCTATGTCCCTTCCTTGCCTTTGTTGCTCCTCCCTCATTGCTCTTTGATCTTCTCTAATTTCATGAAGAATGATGGAGTGCTCTTGATGTTCCACCCTTAATTGATCCACATTGTAACTCAAATCTTCTAAGGAAGTATTGAGTTGTTCCCAATAGTTGTTGGGAGGAAAGTGCATCCCTTGAGGCATCTCTGGGATTTCTTGGTGATGAGCTTCCTCATGCGTCTCTTGGGTTCCATGAGTGGGCTCTCTTGTTTGCTCCATCCTTTTCTTAGTGATGGGCTTGTCCTCCTCAATGAGGATGTCTCCTTCTATGATAACTCCAGCTGAGTAACATAGATGGCAAATAAGACGAGGAAAAGCTAGCCTTGCCAAAGTAGAGGGCTTATCGGCTATTTTGTAGAATTCATGGGAGATGACTTCATGAATTTCTACTTCCTCTCCATTCATGATGCTATGAATCATGATGGCCCGATCCAGAGTAACTTCAGATCGGTTGCTAGTGGGGATGAGGGAGCTTTGGATGAACTCCAACCATCCTCTAGCTACAGGCTTGAGGTCCAGTCTTCTTAGTTGAACTAGCTTGCCTTTGGAAAAATCTCTTTTCCATTGAGCTCCTTCCACACATATGTTCATAAGGACTTGGTCCAACCTTTGATTAAAGTTGACCTTTCTAGTGTAGGGGCGTGCATCTCCTCGCATCATGGGAAAGTTGAATGCCAACCTCACATTTTTCGGACTAAAATCTAAGTATTTCCCCCGAACCATTGTAAGATAATTCTTTGGGTTCGAGTTCTTACTTTGATCATGGTTCCTAGTGATCCATGCATTGGCATAGAACTCTTGAACCATTAAGATTCCGACTTGTTGGATGGGGTTGGTTAGAACTTCCCAA
Organism: Arachis hypogaea; assembly: GCF_003086295.3. Lineage (NCBI taxonomy): Eukaryota > Viridiplantae > Streptophyta > Magnoliopsida > Fabales > Fabaceae > Arachis > Arachis hypogaea. Next base: position 40,353,229 of record NC_092039.1, read on the forward strand.
CCTCTTCTTTGGATCTCATGTCGGATCTTCGGATACTCATTTTTCTTGAGCTGGAAAGGGACCTCAGGGATCACCTTCTTCTTGGCGACAACATCATAGAAGTGGTCTTGATGGGCTTTGGAGATGAATCTTTCCATCTCCCATGACTCGGAGGTGGAAGCTTTTGTCTTCCCTTTCCCTTTTCTAGAGGTTTCTCTGGTCTTAGGTGCCATCAATGGTAATGGAAAAAACAAAAAGCTATGCTTTTACCACACCAAACTTAAAATATTGCTCGCCCTCGAGCAAGAAAAGAAAGAAAAGAAGAAGAAGAAGAGAAAATATGGAGGAGAGTGAGGGGAGGTGTACTCGGCCAAGGTGTAGAAGAGGGGGTTGTGTTGTGTGAAAATTAAGGAGAATGTAGGGGTTTATATAGGAAGAGGAGAGGGGGTAGGTTCGGCCATTTAGGGTGGGTTTGGGTGGGAAAGAAATTTGAATTTTGTAGGTGGGGTTTATGGGGAAGAGTGGATGGATGTGAGTGGTGAAGAGGGTAATTGGGAAGAGAGATTGAGGTGATTGGTGAAGGGTTTTGGGGAAGAGTGTTTTATTGGAAAGAGAGAATGAATGTTGAGAAGAGGGGAGAATATGGTAGGTTGGGATCCTATGGGGTCCACAGATCCTGAGGTGTCAAGGATTTACATCCCTGCACCAATTAGGCATGTAAAATGCCTTTCCATGCAATTCTGGTGTTTAAATGCCGAAGTGATGCATGTTCTGGGGATTCAACGCCCATGTGCAGCATGTTTCTGGCGTTGAACACCAGTTCCATGCTTGTTTCTGACGTTCAGCGCAAGCTCTCCTCAGGGTGCATTCCTGGCGTTTAACGCCGGGATGTTGCTTGTTTCTGGCGTTCAGCGCCAGATCCATGCTCTGTTCTGGCGTTGAATGCCAGCCAGATGCTCCTTGCTGGCGTTTAAACGCCAGTAAGTCCTTCCTCCAGGGTGTATTTTTCTTCTGCTGTTTTTGATTCTGTTTTTAATTTTACCATTTTTTTCGTGACTTCACATGATCATGAACCTAATAAAACATAAAAGAACAATGAAAATAAAATAAAATTAGATAAATAAAAATTGGGTTGCCTCCCATTAAGCGCTTCTTTAATGTCAATAGCTTAACGGTGGGCTCTCATGGAGCCACACAGGTGATCAGGTCAATGTTGTATAGTCCCAACACCAAACTTAGAGTTTGGTTGTGGGGATTCAACACCAAACTTAGAGTTTGGTTGTAGCCTCCCAACACCAAACTTAGAGTTTGATTGTGGGGCCTCTGTTTGACTCTGTACTGAGAGAAGCTCTGCATGCTTACTCTCCCTTGTTACAGAAGGATAGCCGTGTGCCTTAAACACAAGGTAGTCCCCATTCAATTGAAGGACTAATTCTCCTCTGTTAACATCTATCACAGCTTCTGCTGTGGCTAGGAAAGGTCTTCCAAGGATGATGCATTCATCATCCTCCTTCCTAGTGTCTAAGATTATGAAATCAGCAGGAATGTAAAGACCTTTAACCTTTACCAACACGTCCTCTACTAATCTATAAGCTTATCTTACTGACTTGTCTGCCAATTGTAATGAGAATAAGGCAGGCTGCACCTCAATGATCCCCAGCTTCTCCATTACAGAGAGTGGCATAAGATTTATGCCTGACCCTAGGTCACACAGAGCTTTTTCAAAGGTTATGGTGCCTATGGTACATGGTATTAAGAATTTCCCAGGATCTTGTTTCTTTTGAGGTAAAGTTTGCTGAACCCATGTATCAAGTTCACTAATGAGCAAGGGAGGTTCACCTTCCCAAGTCTCATTACCAAATAACTTGGCATTCAGCTTCATGATGGCTCCTAGATATTGAGCAACTTGCTCTCCAGTTACATCTTCATCCTCTTCAGAGGAAGAATAATCTTCAGAGCTCATGAATGGCAGAAGGAGATTTAATGGAATCTCTATGGTCTCTATATGAGCCTCAGATTCCTTTGGATCCTCAATAGGGAACTCCTTCCTGCTTGAGAGACGTCCCATGAGATCTTACTCATTGGGATTTGTGTCCTCTCCCTCCTCCTTGCATTCGGCCATATTGATTATATCAATGGTCTTGCATTCTCTTTTTGGATTCTCTTCAGTATTGCTTGGGAGAGTACTAGGAGGAGTTTCAATAATTTTCTTACTCAGCTGGCCCACTTGTGCCTCCAGATTTCTGATGGAGGACATTGTTTCATTCATGAAACTTAAAGTGGCTTTAGACAGATCAGAGACTAAATTTGCTAAGTTAGAGGTATTCTGTTCATAATTCTCTGTCTGTTGGTGAGAAGATGATGGATAAGGCTTGATATTGCTGAGCCTATTTCTTCCACCATTATTAAAGCCTTGTTGAGGCTTTTGTTGATCCTTCCATGAGAAATTTGGATGATTTCTCCATGATGAATTATAGCTGTTTCCATAAGGTTCACCCATGTAATTTACCTCTGCCATTTCAGGGTTCTCAGGATCATAAGCTTCTTCTTTAGAAGATGCCTCTTTAGTACTGTTGGATGCATTTTGCCATCCATTCAGACTTTGAGAAATCATGTTGACTTGCTGAGTCAACACTTTGTTCTGAGCCAATGTGGCATTCAGAGCATCAATTTCAAGAACTCCCTTTCTCTGAGGCGTCGCATTATTCACGGAATTCCTCTCAGAAGTATACATGAATTGGTTATTTGCAACCATGTCAATAATTTCCTGAGCTTCTGCAGGCATTTTCTTTAGATGAATGGATCCACCTACAGAGTGGTCTAATGACATCTTGGAAAACTCAGATAGACCATAATAGAATATATCTAATATGGTCCACTCTGAAAACATGTCAGAAGGACACTTTTTGGTCATCTGCTTGTATCTTTCCCAAGCTTCATAGAGGGATTCACTATCTTTTTGCTTGAAGGTCTGAACATCCACTTTAAGCTTGCTCAGCTTTTGAGGAGGAAAGAATTTATCCAAGAAGGCCGTGACCAGCTTATCCCAGGAGTCCAGGCTATCTTTAGGTTATGAGTCCAACCATGTTCTAGCTCTGTCTCTTACAGTAAAAAGAAAAAGCATGAGCCTGTAGACTTCAGGATCTACTCCATTCGTCTTAACAGTCTCACAAATCTGCAAGAACTCAGTTAAAAACTAGTAAGGATCTTCAGATGGAAGTCCATGAAACTTGCAGTTCTGTTGCATTAGAGCAACTAATTGAGGTTTCAGCTCAAAATTGTTTGCTCCAATGGTAGGAATTGAGATGCTTCTTCCATCAAACTTGGATGTGGGTTTAGTAAAATCACCAAGCATCCTCATTGCATTATTGTTGTTGGGTTCGGCTGCCATCTCCTTCTCTTGTTCGAAAATTTCAGAAAGGTTGCCTCTGGATTGTTGTAATTTAGCTTCTCTTAGTTTCCTCTTCAGAGTCCTTTCAGGTTCAGGATCAGCTTCAACAAGAGTGCTTTTTTCCTTGTTCCTGCTCATATGAAAGAGAAGAGAACAAGAAAAGAAGAGGAATCCTCTATGTCACAGTAAAGAGGATCCTTATTATTAGTAGAAGAAGAAAAGAATAAAGAAAGGAGAATCCAAACACAAGGGTAAGGATAGAGGCAGTGATTGGAGATGAAGAGAGGTGAAGAGAAGTGTTAGTAAGTGAATAAATAAATAGAAGAAGATGAGAGAGAGAATTCGAAAATTAATTTTGAAAAGGAGTTAATGATTTTCGAAAATTAAAGATGAGATAGAATTTAAATTAAAATTTAAAACAATTAGTTAATTAAAAATAATTTTTTTGAAAAAGAGGGAGGTATTTTCAAAAATTAGAGAGGGGAGAGTAGTTAGGTGGTTTTGAAAAAGATAAGAAACAAACAAAAAGTCATATAATTAGTTGGAAGAGATATTAAAATCAAATTTGAAAAGATAAGAAGATAAGAAGTTAGATAAGATATTTTAAAATCAAATTTTTGAAAAAGATAAAATTTTGAAAAAGATATGATATAAAAGATAGGATAAGATAAATTTAATTTTTAAAGTTAAAATTAATTACTTAACTAACAAGAAACTAAAAGATAAGATTCTAGAATTTAAAGATTGAACCTTTCTTAACAAGAAATTAACAACTTCAAATTTTTGAACCAATCACATTAATTGTTACCATAATTTTCGAAAATAAAGATAAAATTAAGAAAAAGATTTTTGAAAAACATTTTTTAAAAAGAAAATTTCGAAAATTAATAAGAAAAATGAAAAAGTTTTGATTTTTGAAAAAGGTTTGAAAAGATAAGATTTTTAAAATTAAAATTTGACTTGACTTGTAAGAAACAACTAATTTTAAAATTTTTTGACTAAGTCAACTCAAATTTTCGAAAATTATGAGAAAATTAAGGAAAATATTTTTTTTGAATTTTTAATTATGAGAGAGAAAAACATAAAAATGACTCACAACATGAAAATTATGAATCAAAACATATGATGCATGCAAGAACACTATGAATGTCAAGATGAACACCAAGAACACTTTGAAGATCATGATGAACATCAAGAACATATTTTTGAAAAATTTTTTATGCAAAGAAAACATGCAAGACACCAAACTTAGAAATCTTTAATGTTTATACTCTATGAATGCAAGAATGCACATGAAAAACAATAAAAGACACAAAACAAGAAAACATTGAGATTAAACAAGAAGACTTACCAAGAACAACTTGAAGATCATGAAGAACACTATGAATGCATGAATTTTCGAAAAATGCAAGAAATTTTTAAAACATGCAATTGACACCAAACTTAAAAATTGACACTAGACTCAAACAAGAATCACAAAATATTTTTGATTTTTATGATTTTATTATTTTTTTGTATTTTTATTGTTTTTTTTCGAAAATATTCTTTAGGAAAACGAAAAAGAGAAAAATTTTTTGAAAGATTTTTGAAAAATTTTTGAAATTAAAACAAAAAGAAAATTATCTGATCTGAGCAACAAGATGAATCGTCAGTTATTCATACTCGAACAATCCCCGGCAACGGCGCCAAAAACTTGGTGGATGAAATTGTGATCATCAACAATGGATCCAAAGACTTGGTGCTCTTAAACATGAATCACACTTTGTCACAACTCTGCACAACTAACCAGCAAGTGTACTGGGTTGTCTAAGTAACACCTTACGTGAGTAAGGGTCGATCCCACAGAGATTGTTGGTATGAACCAAGCTATGGTCATCTTGTAAATCCCAGTCAGGCAGATTCAACTACATTAAGAGATTATTGGATTTTTGAATAATAATAATAAATAAATAGAAAATAGTTACTCATATAATTCAATGGTGGGAATTTCAGATAGGTGCATGGAGATGCTGTGCTCCATCTGAATCTCTGCTTTGCTACTACTTTTATACAATCTTTGTCACTCCTTTCTATGGCAAGCTGTATGTAGGGCATCATCGTTGTCAATGGCTACATCCCATCCTCTCAGTGAAAATGGTCCAAATGCTCTGTCACAGCACGGCTAATCATCTGTTGGTTCTCGATCATGTTGGAATAGAATCCCTTGATTCTTTTGCGTTTGTCATCACGCCCAGCAATCGCGAGTTTGAAGCTCGTCACAGTCATTCAATCCCGGAATCCTACTCGAAATACCACAGACAAGGTTAGACTTTCCGGATTCCCATGAATGCCGCCATCAATTCTAGCTTATACCACGAAGATTCTGATTAAGGAATCCAAGAGATATGCGCCCGATCTAAGGTAGAATGGAAGTGGTTGTCAGTCACACGTTCATAGGTGAGAATGATGATGAGTGTCACGGATCATCACATTCATCATGTTGAAGTGCAATGAATATCTTAGAATAGGAATAAGTCGAATTGAATAGAAAATAGTAATTGCATTAAAACTTGAGGTACAGCAGAGCTCCACACCCTTAATCTATGGTGTGCAGAAACTCCACCATTGAAAATACATAAGTGATGAAGGTTCAGGCATGGCCGAATGGCCAGCCCCCATGAAAGACCAAATGGTCAAAAGAACTAGATAGTCCAAGACGTCTAATACACTAGTAAAAAGTTCTATTTATACTAAACTATCTACTAGGGTTTACAGAAGTAAGTAATTGATGCATAAATTCACTTTCGAGGCCCACTTGGTGTGTGCTTGGGCTGAGCTTAATCTATCCACGAGCTGAGGCTTCTCTTGGAGTTGAACGCCAAGTTGTAACGTGTTTTGGGCGTTCAACTCTGGTTCGTGACGTGTTTCTGGCGTTTGACTCTAGAATGCAGCATGGAACTGGCGTTGAGCACCAGTTTACGTCATCTAATTAGGAATAAAGTATAGACTATTATATATTGCTGAAAAGCTCTAGATGTCTACTTTCCAAAACCGTTGAGAGCGCACCATTTGAATTTCTGTAGCTCCAGAAAATCCATTTTGAGTGCATGGAGGTCAGATTCCAAAAGCATCAGCAGTCCTTTATCAGCCTTTTATCAGAGTTTTGCTCAGGTCCCTCAATTTCAGCCAGAAATTACCTGAAATCACAGAAAAACACACAAACTCATAGTAAAGTCTAGAAATGTGAATTTAGCATAAAAACTAATGAAAACATCCCTAAAAGTAGCTAGATTATACTAAAAACTATATAAAAACAATGCCAAAAAGCGTATAAATTATCCGCTCATCACTTTCCTTCATAGTTAGAGGTTAACCAAGTGGAGCAATGAACAATTCTTATCACAATCGATGATGATAATGAGGATAGGACTTCTAGTTCTCATACATTGCCAAGAGCTTTCTTAGTTGTTAGTTTATTTCTTTTGCAATTTACATCTCTTGTCTCTTAATTCAAAAACCCCAAAACATACTTCATAGCCAATAACAAGAACACTACCCTGCAATTCCTTGAGAGACGACCCAAAGTTTAAATACTTCAGTTATTATTTTTATTGGGATTTGTTTTTGTGACAAACAAATTTTCGATTGAGGAATTGTTTGTTGGTTTAGAGCTATACTTGCAACGAGATTTCATTTGTGAAATTCTATACCATACAAACAATTTCCGCTCATCAGAGAGAAACGTCTTGCATTTGTTTTCTGTGCCCCAGCCCCTATTTCAACTCTTCTTCCATTGTTCTTCATGTGTTCTTCAAGTACTCAATCCATCAAGCACAAACTCTTTCCCATTTTCGCCAATCCTTGCGTTTATATCAAAATTTTGGCTAGATAAACTCTTGTTCTTTCTCCTTTTCTTTTCTTTTTTAAAAATAGTAGCCATGATGAATTCTTACTCTCCTTCATGTATAGAAAACTCCTCTTGAAGCACCCATGGAGCATGCCTAAGGAGTTAGAGAGATTCGAGTTCAAGGTGGTTGAATTTCGACGTTTTTGCGATACTTTCGGCCAAAAACAAAATTGCACCATCACCAGTTGTGCTTATGCCCTTGTGTGCACGTTTTCTAGTATGTGAAATTTTTAGGAAATGAATTCAATAAGAGGTAAGGGTTAGGATTAGTTAGAGTATGTCTGTGCTTGTTTTTGGTTTTCATATGAGCCACTTTGTGGTGATTTTGTGCTTGCTGAAAATTCAGTGATACTTCTCTATTTTGGACAATTATTTGAGTGATATATGAAGCTTACTTACCTTTGGAAATTGTATGAAACAACTGAAATTATTTGGAGCACTTGGGGTTTAAGTTTCAAGCCTTAAAAGTCACTAAAAGTGGATAAAAATGAAAAACTGCACCCCTGAAAATCCAGCCACTAAATGATCATGAAATTCACATGTATAAGTATTAAAAAGAGGATATAAAATTGATTTTAATCCTATAGAATAAAGGTGTAAAAGTAAAAAGGGTATTATGGTCATTTTTCAGTAAAACGAGAGTTAAAAATGTAATTTAAGTGAAGAATAAATAGAATTCTGAACTTAGTATCATTATGGGTAAAATAATAATTATATAAATTAATTGGGTCAAAATTATATTTACAATAAAGTTTCGGACCTAAGTAAAAACTTTAGTAAAAATTAGAAGTAAAATGGTAAAAAGCCGTAACTAGAATAAGTAAATAAATTAATAAAGGGTAAAATGATCTTTTAGGTCCCTAAGGATAGAAGTGGCATTAACTAAAAGTATTATAGATAATTTGATCATAGAAAAATATTAGGATTAACCCGATAATATTTTGACAGTAAATAAGGTTAAACGGTAAAACTAGAGTACTTAGTGGCATATTAGTAATTTTAGGCATAAAGTCAAACTAAAAATGATTAATTAACTCAATGAAGGAGAAAAGGTCTATTAAAAAAACATATGAGAATAGTGAAGTAATAACACTAGTGGTGAAAGCGTCACTAAAAGTCTAAAAGAAAACTAGAAAAACGAAGTTATGTACAAAAAGGGTAAAATTTAAAATGTACAAAAATACGAAGGGGCAAAATAATAAAATATGTGACGAGGCTGAGATATTAAAAGCAGGAACCGGTCACAAGCTTTCAAAAAGAAGGGTAGAGAAGTCCCTTAGAGATAAATTTTATTTGAGATGTGCCGCGGAAAAAGAATGGTAAACCCCAAGGTGCCAGAGGTTGTTTGGAGGTAGGTATTATCCACTGACTACTAAAACTTTGTTTTTCCTTTATGTGTATATTATGGCGTTAAGTTTTGCAACGATTGCCTGTTGTCACGGATTGGTGGTATTCTTAACCACATCGACACGTACGCACGGACGGACACAAATTAGGAAACCATATCTAGGACTAGTTCCTAGGTAACATCGGGTTGTGGGTAGTGAACCGACGATAATAGGAGCAGTAATAAACCACTATTTTATGGTTTATCTTGTGTTGAATTGAGTGGTTTTTATCATATTCTTCCTACACTTATTCATGTGAATTGCATGTTTTACAATTGCCTTCCTAATTCTATGCTGTGATTAAAAACTTGCTTCCTAAGCCCCTAAATTATTAATTTTTAATTCTCCCTCTATTCCATTCGATGCCGTGATCTGTGTGTTGAGTGTTTTCAGGCTTTATAGGGCAGGAATGGCTTGGAGAATGGAAAGAAAGCTTGCAAAAATGGAAGGAACGCAAAGAAACAAAGGAGCTGACCAGCGAGGAGCGACGCGGATGCGCACCTGGCGCGCACGCGCACATTAGCGCACTCACGCCTCGACACGCACGCGCACCTGGCGCGTACGCGCAACAGGCAAAGAGGACAATCGACGCGCACGCGCACCTGGCGCATACGCGTGACATGTGCGACGTACATCAGTTGTAGAAAAATGCTGGGGGCAATTTTGGGCTGAGTTTGGACCCAGTTTTCGGCCCAGAAACACAAATTAGAGCCAAGGGACAGCAGAGACTCAATAGACGACATACACACATTCTTAGATTTAAGTTTTGAGTTTTTTGAATCTTGGAAGAAATTACTACTTCCTCCAGGGTTCTTCATAGTCACATACCTTTTTCTAGTTTTATGCTTTTGTGTTGGATATTGAAGAGTTATTTCTTCCCTTGAAGTTTTTTCTATAGTTAGTTCTCTATTCCATTTCCTTTTATTTTGCCAATTACTCTGATTAGAGCTACAGATGAATGTTTTTAATTTTGAGATCTATTAATGCAAAGAACATCTTTTTCCATTTAATTCCATTGTTGATTTGCTTGCTTCCAATTAATTTGATTATTATGTCTTCTTTTGACTCCTTGAATATGTATGTGGAATTGGCATCCATGTCAATGGAGTAGACTCCTAACTTGACTTGGGAGTGGATTAAAAGGAGACTCTTGAGTTGGAATACTCAAGCGTTAATTGGTAATTGGAAGTTGTTGGTCGGCTCTCTAATTACTACCGCTGATCCTTCCCAAGGGAGAGGATTAGAACTTGTGAATAGAAGTTGGCTTAATACTTGACTTTCCCTTATTCGGTAAGGGTTAACTGAGTAGAACAACAACCAATTATTATTAATCTTGGGGAAGCCAACAAGGATAGAACTTCCGATTAATCTCCTCCCAGTTAAGACTTTTTATCTCAATTAAATAAAATCTCTCATTCATTTTCCTTGCTTTAATTCTATTCTCCAACTTCAAATTTCTCAGAAATCTCCTGATCAATAAATGCCACTCTCTTAGCAACTCGTTGGGAGGCGACCTGGGATTCATACTCCCAGTATTTTATTCTTATATTGTGACAAAACCCCTTTTTAAATTGATACGCAGAATCTTTGTTGGTTAAGGACTATACTCGCAATGTCAGTTCATTATAAATTCTTAATCGACAATTTTCCGCACGGCAATTTTTGGCGCTGTTGCCGAGGAGTTACAATAGTGTGCTACGTTATTGATTAGTGTAAATACTATTAATTTTACATATTTGCATATTTTGTTTTGCTTTTATTACCTCGAGCTCTATGTTTCTTTCATTGAATGACGCGTTCGTTACCGGATCCGAGCTTAGCCACGTTTGACCCTGAAATTGAAAGAACTATTTCACGTATAAGGCGAGCTCGGCGTCGGTTAGCCTCTGAGGGCGGTGAAGTGGTTCCTACCAATTCACCAGTCTTATCTGAAGGCGAATCTAAAGTGTCATTTAAGGGGAAAACAAGCTCCTCTTCTACTGATTTTGTTGATTTATGCACAGATAACTTGGCAGCTCCCAGGAGGATCACTCTCCAGGAAGCAGGGGCTCCAGACTTTACACTGCCACCGTTCCAATTGCGTCATCCAAATCTGGGGGCAGATGTTGAACTGAAGACTGCACTAATCAATCTACTGCCAAAGTTTCATGGCTTATCTGCTCAAGAGCCTCTCAAGCACCTAAGAGATTGTCAGACATCCTGCTCTATTGTTAGGCGTCATGGTGCAGATGAGACTACTATTTTGCTAATTGCCTTCCCGTTTTCCCTTGAGGGTAAAGCGAGGGAGTGGTACTACACTCAAGCTGAAGCAGTCGTTGATAATTGGGATACGCTCAGGAGAGGATTCATAGACAAATATTTTCCTGCTGAAGTTACTGATAGACTGAGGAAAGAGATTTCCTATATTATTCAAGGTGAATTAGAGACTCTGTATGAGTATTGGGAGCGTTTCAGGAATCTCCTAGACGCCTGCCCCCACCATATGATTGACAAGATAGTGTTGATCAGCTACTTCACACAGGGCATGAAGCCTCAGGACAAGACTACACTGGATGGTGCGAGTAATGGTTCTCTGAAAAAGTACAAGACCGCGGATGAAGCGTGGCAACTGATCATCGACTTAGCTGAGTCTACTCGGAACACCAGGCACAAGAACAACCACCCCAAGACTGTTGCAGAGGTTACCTCCAGCAGTGAGAATACTGCTTTCAGCCAAACTCTTTGTGAGATGACCAACATACTGAAACAGTTACAGTTGAATCAACAGCAACAATCTCAGCCCCCCCACAATAACCATGTCAACAATTAGTTCTTCAGAGAGTGTGCAGAATATGTGCCTGCTATACTCATTACACTGATGAGTGTCCGTAACTCCAACAAGAAGACAACACCTTGGCAGCTACTCATAATTTCAATGATCGCCCAAATCAAGGATACTATCAATAGGGCAGAAATTACAACCAAGGTGGAAATTACAATCAAGGATGGCAAGATAATTCCAACCAGGGATGGCGTGATAACTCCAACTAGGGATGGAGAGACAACTATAACCAAGGAAGTAGAGACAACATTGGTGGAAATCAGAGATGGAACAACAACAGTAATCAGCAGAACCGGTATCAATAGAACCAGAACCAGCCTTACCGAGCACCTCACCAAAGGCAAGGCCAGGCACCTCGAAACAATCAACAGCAAGCCCCTTCCTCTTCCAATGACGATGTGCTTCATACTATCGCACAAAAGTAGACATCCATGGAGAACACACTTAACTACACTAACTCTACTCTCAATGGTCTAACCTCCACTCTGCAAGCTCTCATATCCTGTTTGGATCAAGTTCCTATCATCAGCAATCAACCTTCAAGCTCCAGTACACTTCCTTCTCAACTTTTACCCAACCCAAAGGGTGGAATTAATGCCATTACTTTGAGGTCTGGAACCACACTGCCAGAGAGGAGTCTTGAGGAGCCAACCAAAAAAGAAAATATTCCAGCTGAAGACACTGTTGAGGTAGAAGATGCTGCAGAAAAGGACACACAAGACATAGTTGAAGAAAAAGCAGCTCAACCAAAGAATAGAGTACCAAAGGAAGGTGCAGCTATAGAAGACGCCATTCCCATTCCATTTCCACACATTGCTAGGAAATCCAGAAAGCAGATGGAACTAGACCCGAAGATGGTAGAGATATTCAAAAAGGTTGAGGTAACTATTCTCCTTTTTTATGCTATTCAACAAGTACCTAAATATGCTAAGTTTCTAAAAGATCTATGTATGCATAAGGATAAAATTAATGATTTAGAAACTATTCCCTTAGGTAGCTCTATATCTGCTTTAATGGGTGATATACCAGAAAAATGTGGGGATCCTGGTCCATGCATGATTACTTGTGCTATTGTGGGTGTTCAATTTTTTGACTGCATGTGTGATTTAGGTGCATGTGTTAGTATTATGCCATTATCTGTATATGATGCTTTGAGGCTACTGGTGCACGAAATTGTGATCATCGATGGCGCCATCTGATGCCAAGGCATCTTAGGCTAGTTTCACTAGCCTTTTTCTTTTATTTTTAGTTGTTTTATGCATTTTCTTGAGCCTTAAGTAATCATTTGGGCCAAATAGTCATGCTTGTCTTAAATCATTCAAACTTGAAGATTTTGATGCAAATTCCATGAGTTTTTAGTTATATTCCTTGAATGCTATGAATGGAAGAATTCTCATGAATTTTAGCAAGACTTTGATGCAGTTGTTTGGATGATTTCAGGGAAGAAGAGGCTAGGCAAAGAAGCAACAAAAATCAATGAAGGAAGCCTGGATATCATTTGTGGCGTTTAAGTTCCAGTTTAAGCTTAAACTGGAACTTAAATGCCAGGAAGGGAATTGCTCCAGGATGCTTCCAACGTTTAAGCTCCAGTTTAAGCTTAAACTGGAGCTTAAACGTGCTCGAGCTTGTGCCTCCAGGGAGTGCCAGCGTTTAAGCTCCAGTTTAAGCTTAAACTGGAACTTAAACGTGTTATATGGAACAGCTTGACCATGCCTTCTTCAAACATAAATAACTTGAGCTACAAAACTCCAAATGAGGTGATTCAAAATGAATTGGAAAGAAGACATCTAGAGCTTTCCAAGCATATATGGCATGCATGGTGGATACTAAAAATTGAGGGAGAAAACAGCCCCGTAATGTGCATAGAAGAGCATAGTACCAACATGCAATCAGGCCAGCTGACCTCTTCACCTTCCATGAAGTATAACTCGAGTTGTAGAACTCCAAATGATGCGCTTCCAGTTGCAGTGGAAAGTAGACATCCAGAGCTTTCCAACGATGTATAGAAGTATGGGGTGGACAATGCAACTGAGCTCCCAAAATTGGCATTTTCGAGCACGTTTAAGTAACTTAAACGTTGGCTTAAATGCTGTCAAACCAACCAGCAACCTTGTCACCTTCAATCAAGCATAACTTGAGCTATAGAGATCCAATTGAGGTGCTTCCAGTTGCATTAGAAATCTGACATCCATAGCTTTCCAACGAGGTATAATAGTCTATATTTGGCATCAAATTGGCAAGGTTGACAAGAGAACAAAGTGACGACTCAAGAAAGGGGGGTGCAACGTTTGAGTGTAGTTTAATGGATCATTATCCTTTTTGGATCAATTATGTCACTCTACCCTTCAAGCAAGCAAGGTGATGAGCGGATATTTTGTACGCTTTTTGGGGGTAATTTCATGTAGATTTTAGCATGTTTTAGTTAGTTTTTAGTAGAATAATATTAGTTTTTAGGCAAAAATCATATTTCTGGACTTTACTATGAGTTTGTGTGTTTTTCTGTGATTTCAGGTATTTTCTGGCTGAAATTGAGGGAGCTGAGCAAAAATCTGACTTAGGCTGAAAAAGGACTGCTGATGCTGTTGGATCCTGACCTCCCTGCACTCGAAATGGATTTTCTGGAGCTACAGGAGTCCAATTGGCGCGCTCTCAACGGCGTTGGAAAGTAGACATCCAGGGCTTTCCAGCAATATATAAAAGTCCATACTTTGCGCGAGGATAGACGACGTAACTTGGCGTTAAACGCCAAGTTCATGCTGCTGTCTGGAGTTAAACGCCAGAAAAACGTCATTATCCGGAGTTGAACGCCCAAAACACGTCATAACCTGAAGTTTGATGCCAAGAAAGGCCTTTGCACGTGGAAAGCTTTAGTCTCAGCCCCAGCACACATCAAGTGGGCCCCAGAAGTGGATTTCTGCACCAATTATCTTAGTCTATTCATTTTCTGTAAACCTAGGTTATTAGTTTACTATTTAAACAACTTTTACAGACATCTCTTGTACCTCATGACATTTTCAGATCTGAATTACATACTTTGTGACGGCATGAGTCTCTAAACTCCATTGTTGGGGGTGAGGAGCTCTGCAGCGTCTCGATGATTTAATACAATTCCTTTGTTTTCCATTCAAACACGCTTGTTCTTATCTAAGATGTTTATTCGCGCTTAACTGTGGAGAAGGTGATGATCCGTGACACTCATCACCTTCCTCAACCCATGAACGTGTGCCTGACAACCACCTCCGTTCTACATCAGATTGAATGAATATCTCTTAGATTCCCCAACAGAATCTTCGTGGTATAAGCCGGATTGATGGCAGCATTCATGAGAATCCGGAAAGTCTAAACCTTGTCTGTGGTATTCCGAGTAGGATTCCGGGATTGAATGAATGTGACGTGCTTCAAACTTTAACCTGCTGGGCGTTAGTGACAGACGCAAAAGAGTGATTCTATTCCAGTAGGAGCGGGAACCAACCGGTGATTAGCCGTACTGTGACAGAGTGCGTGCATAGTTTTCACTGCGAGGATGGGAAGTAGCCATTGACAACGGTGACACCCTACATAGAGCTTGCCATGGAAGGAACCCGCGTGTGAGAAGAGGATCTCAAGGAAAAGTAGAAATTCAAAGGATAAAGCATCTCCAAAACTCCAACATATTCTCCAGTACTGCAAATCAAAGTAACATTGTTCCCTCTTTTATCAATTCCAATAATTTCACTTTTAATCCAAATAATCCTATTGATATCCTGACTAAGATTAATAAAATAAATATTGATTGCTTCAAACCAATAATCTCTGTGGATTCGACCCTTACTCACGTAAGGTATTACTTGGATGACCCAGTACACTTGCTGGTTAGTTGAACGGAATTGTGCCCACTCGTACCAAAAATCCTAAGTTCCACAATTCTACAATAAATATATTAATACTATATTGATGTGATCACAATTTCGTCCACCAAGTTTTTGGCGCCGTTGCCGGGGATTATTGAGTTTGAACAATTGAAGGTTTATTTTATTTCTTAGATTAGGAATAATTTATTTTTATTTTTATTCTTATTTTTATTGTTATAAAGTTATTAAATTTTGATAGGATAGTTTTTTTTCAAGAACATCTGCATCAAGTGTCATATTTATTCCCAATTGGCTAAAGCATTGGCTTATATTCTTGATGAGGGAGCATCAGTAATTTTAAAAATCTTTTTCAAAAATAATTTTTCTTGATTTAATCTTGTGCCAAACTCCAAGTTTAGTGTTTTATTATTAATTTTTATAATTTTCGAAAATTTTCTTAAAAGTTTTCTAAAAATTTTAAGTTTGGTGTTCTTTCTTTTGTTCTTGGTGTTCTTGTGAATCTTCAAGGTGTTCTTGAGTTTTTCTTGTGTCTTGATCTTAAAATTTTTAAGTTTGGTGTTCCTTGGTGTTTTCCCTCCAAAAATTTTCGAAAATTAAGGAGCATTAGACTAAAAATTTTAAGTCTTGTGTCTTTTGTGTGTTTTTCTCTTTCATCATAAAATTCAAAATTCAAAAGTATTTATTTTCTAACTAATTTTAAAGCTACATTTTCGAATTTTTTTTGATTGCAATTTCAAATCTTTTTCGAAAAAAAAAAATATTTTTAACTTCTTTTTATTTATTCCAATTTTATTTGTTTCATTGCTACATTCCAAACTATAAATTCTCAACTTGTATTCCATTATGGAAGTAAGTATGAGTGAACAGTCCAAGAGGACTCTGGGGTCATATGCAAACCCCACTACTGCTTCATATGGGAGTAGCATCTGTATACCCTCCATTGGAGTTAGTAGCTTTGAGCTGAATCCTCAGCTCATTATCATGGTGCAGCAAAACTGCCAGTACTCTGGTCTTCCACATGAAGAACCTACAGAGTTTCTGGCACAATTTCTGCAAATTGCTGATACAGTACATGATAAGGAAGTGGATCAGGATGTCTACAGATTACTACTGTTTCCATTTGCTGTGAAAGATCAAGCTAAGAGGTGGTTAAATAACCAGCCTAAGAACAGCATAAAAACATGGAAACAGCTGTCAGAAAAATTCCTGAATCACTATTTCCCTCCCAAACGGATGACACAGCTAAGGCTAAGCATCCAAGGCTTCAAACAAGGAGATAATGAATCCCTTTATGATGCATGGGAGAGATACAGAGAGATGCTAAGAAAATGCCCCTCTGAAATGTTTTCAGAATGGGTGCAATTAGACATCTTTTACTATGGGCTTACAGAAAAAGCTCAGATTTCTCTAGACCACTCAGCTGGTGGATCTATACACATGAGAAAAACAATTGAAGAAGCTCAAGAGCTTATTGATACAGTTGCCAGAAATCAGCATCTGTATCTAAACAGTGAATCTTCCATGAAAGAAGAAGCTAAAACAGTAACTGCAGAACTCAATCCGATGGACCAGGCTAATGAATTCAATCAGCAATTAGATTTTCTAACTCAGCAGCTAGCCGAATTCAAGGAAATATTACAGGAAACAAGAATGGCTAACAGGAACATGGAAGTACAATTAAAGCAAACAGAAAAGCAACTGTCAAAGCAAATAACAGAAGAATGCCAAGCAGTCCAATTAAGAAATGGGAAAACATTAAATACCTCACTTCAAAGTGGCAAGAAGACAGGAAATGAACAAATGGCTACTAAAAATCCCTCTGAGGACAAGCAGAGCCCAGAAAGGGATAAAGCTGGCGCTGAACGCCCAAACCATGCTTATTCCTGGCGTTCAACGCCAGAAACAAGCATGGATCTGGCGTTGAACGCCCAAAAGGAGCATGGTTCTGGCGTTCAAACGCCAGTAACAAACAAGGAAGTGGCGTTTGACGCCACTCCAGCTCCCACCACTAGCATTCAAATGCCAGTGGGGAATCAGTCACATACAAGTGCTGACCTTTCTAAAAAGGCTTCCCAACCCACTTCTGTAGGTAATAAAACTGCAGCAACTAAGGTTGAGGAATACAAAGCCAAAATGCCTTATCCTCAAGAACTCCGCCAAGCGGAACAGGATAAGCAATTTGCCCGCTTTGCAGACTATCTCAGGACTCTTGAAATAAAGATTCCGTTTGCAGAAGCACTTGAGCAAATACCCTCTTATGCTAAGTTCATGAAAGAGATCTTAAGTCATAAGAAGGATTGGAGGGAAACTGAAAAAGTCTACCTCACTGAAGAATGCAGTGCAGTCATTCTGAAAAGCTTACCTGAGAAGCTTAAAGATCCTTGGAGCTTTATGATACCATGCACATTAGAAGGTGTTTGTACCAAGCAAGCTTTATGTGATCTTGGGGCAAGTATCAACCTAATACCTGCATCTACTATCAGAAAGCTTGGTTTAGCTGAAGAAATTAAACCAACCAGGATATGTCTTCAACTTGCTGATGGCTCCATTAAATACCCATCAGGCGTGATTGAAGACATGATTGTCAAGGTTGGGCCATTTGCCTTTCCTACTGACTTTGTGGTGCTGGAAATGGAGGAGCACAAGAGTGCAACTCTCATTCTAGGAAGACCTTTCCTAGCAACTGGCCGAACCCTCATTGATGTCCAAAAAGGGGAAGTGACCTTGAGAGTCAATGAGGAGGAGTTCAAGTTGAATGTTGTTAAAGCCATGCAACATCCAGATAACCCAAATGACTGCATGAGTGTTGATATTATTGACTCTCTGGTAAGAGAGGTCAATATGGCTGAGAGTCTCGAATCAGAGCTAGAGGACATCTTTAAAGATGTTCAGCCTGATTTGGAGGAATCAGAGAAGATAATAGAACCTCTGAAAATCCCTCAAGAAGAGGAGAAACCTCCAAAACCCGAGCTCAAGCCATTGCCACCATCCCTGAAATATGCATTTCTGGGAGAAGGTGAAACCTTTCCTGTAATTATAAGCTCTACATTAGAGCCACGGGAAGAGGAAGCACTAATTCAAGTGCTAAGGACGCACAAGACAGCCCTTGGGTGGTCCATTAGTGATCTTAAGGGCATCAGCCCAGCCAGATGCATGCACAAAATCTTGTTGGAGGATGACGCCAAGCCAGTGGTTCAACCACAAAGGCGGCTGAACCCAGCTATGAAAGAAGTGGTGCAAAAAGAGGTCACTAAATTACTAGAGGCTGGGATTATTTATCCTATTTCTGACAGCCCCTGGGTGAGCCCTGTTCAAGTTGTCCCTAAGAAGGGTGGCATGACAGTGGTTCATAATGAAAAAAATGAACTGGTTCCTACAAGGACAGTTACAGGGTGGCGTATGTGCATTGATTACAGAAGACTCAATACAGCCACCAGAAAGGATCATTTTCCTTTACCATTCATAGACCAGATGCTAGAAAGACTAGCAGGTCATGAATACTACTGCTTCCTGGATGGATATTCAGGTTATAATCAAATTGCAGTAGATCCCCAGGATCAGGAGAAAACGGCATTCACATGCCCATCTGGAGTATTTGTATACAGAAGGATGCCATTTGGCCTGTGCAATGCACCTGCAACCTTTCAAAGATGCATGCTCTCTATTTTCTCTGATATGGTGGAAAAATTTATGGAAGTCTTCATGGATGACTTTTCAGTATTTGGAGACTCATTCAGCTCCTGCCTTAACCATTTAGCACTTGTTCTGAAAAGATGCCAAGAGACTAACCTGGTTTTAAACTGGGAAAAATGTCACTTTATGGTGACTGAAGGAATTGTCCTTGGGCACAAAATTTCGAACAAGGGGATAGAGGTGGACCAAGCTAAGGTAGAAGTAATTGAAAAATTACCACCACCTGCTAATGTTAAGGCAATCAGAAGCTTTCTGGGACATGCAGGGTTCTATAGGAGGTTTATAAAGGATTTTTCAAAAATCGCCAAACCTCTGAGCAACCTGCTAGCTGCAGACACGCCATTCATCTTTAATGAAGAGTGTCTGCAGGCATTTGAAACTCTGAAAGCTAAATTGGTTACAGCACCAATCATCTCTGCACCAGACTGGACATTACCATTTGAACTAATGTGTGATGCCAGTGACCATGCCATTGGTGCAGTGTTGGGACAAAGGCATGACAAGCTTCTGCATGTCATTTACTATGCCAGCCGTGTGCTAAATGATGCACAGAAGAATTACACAACCACAGAAAAAGAGCTACTTGCAGTGGTTTACGCCATTGACAAATTCAGATCCTACTTAGTAGGATCAAAAGTGATTGTGTACACTGATCATGCTGCTCTTAAATATCTACTCACAAAGCAAGATTCAAAACCCAGACTCATCAGATGGGTGCTGCTTCTGCAAGAGTTTGATATAGAAATAAGAGACAGAAAAGGGACAGAAAATCAAGTAGCAGATCACCTGTCCCGAATAGAACCAGTGGAAGGGGCGTCCCTCCCTCTCACTGAAATTTCTGAAACCTTTCCGGATGAGCAATTACTAGCCGTCCAGGAAGTGCCATGGTTTGCAGACATTGCAAACTACAAGGCAGTGAGATTCATACCCAAAGAGTACAGTAAGGTGCAATCAAAGAAATTAATCACAGATGCAAAATACTATCTTTGGGATGAACCATATCTCTTTAAGAGATGTGCAGACGGAGTAATCCGTAGATGTGTGCCTAAAGAAGAAGCACAGAGGATCCTTTGGCATTGCCATGGATCACAGTATGGAGGACATTTTGGAAGTGAACGAACAGCCACAAGAGTCCTCCAGAGTGGCTTCTACTGGCCCACTCTCTACAAAGATTCCCGAGCATTTGTGCTTAACTGTGATAGTTGCCAGAGATCAGGCAACCTGCCTCACAGTTATGCTATGCCTCAACAAGGAATCTTGGAAATTGAGTTGTTTGATGTATGGGGTATTGACTTCATGGGACCTTTCCCACCATCATACTCAAACACCTATATTCTGGTGGCAGTGGATTATGTATCCAAATGGGTGGAGGCGATTGCAACACCCACTAATGACACTAAAACAGTGTTAAAATTCCTCCAGAAACATATCTTCAGCAGATTTGGTATCCCTAGAGTGTTAATCAGTGATGGGGGTACTCATTTCTGTAATAAGCAGCTCTACTCTGCTCTAGTACGTTACGGAGTCAACCACAGGGTGGCTACTCCATATCACCCACAAACTAATGGGCAGGCTGAAGTCTCAAATAGAGAACTTAAAAGAATCCTGGAACGGACTGTAATTAACCGTAGAAAGGATTGGGCAAGAAGCTTGGATGATGCTCTGTGGGCATACAGAACAGCATTCAAGACCCCTATAGGTACCTCTCCATACCAGCTTGTGTATGGAAAGGCATGTCACTTGCCAGTGGAACTGGAACACAAAGCCTATTGGGCAACCAGATTCCTGAACCTTGATGCCAAGTTAGCTGGAGAAAAACGATTACTACAGTTAAATGAGCTAGAGGAATTTAGACTCAATGCTTTCGAAAATGCAAAAATTTACAAAGAGAAAGCAAAAAGATGGCATGATAAGAAATTGTCATCCAGAGTCTTTGAACCAGGACAGAAAGTTCTGCTATTTAATTCAAGGCTCAAATTATTCCCTGGGAAATTAAAATCCCGGTGGAGAGGTCCATATGTGATCACAAGTGTATCACCATATGGATACATAGAACTTCAGGATAGTGACTCTAACAAAAAGTTCATTGTCAATGGACAAAGAGTTAAACACTATCTTGAAGATAATTTCGAGCAAGAATGCTCAAGACTGAGATTACATTGAATATCAGTGTCAGTCCAGCTAATGACATTAAAGAAGCGCTTGCTGGGAGGCAACCCAGCCATTTACAAGGTTTATTTACTGATTAAATAAATTTTCTTTTCTTTACAGGTTTAAGTCCAAGTATCTTCAAAGGTGAATTAGTAATTAATTGAAGTCCCAAGAGTTACAGAGAAATTTGGAAGCTCACTGGCATGAAAAAGCCAGTAAGAAATACTTTGGGCGTTAAACGCCCAAAAGAAGCACCCACTGGGCGTTTAACGCCAGTAAGGGTAGCCTTCTGGGCGTTAAATGCCAAGAAGAAGCATCTTCTGGGCGTTAAACGCCAGAAAGATGCACCTTCTGGGCGTTTAACGCCAATCTGCTAGCATTCTGGGCGTTTAGAAAAACGCCCAGTAAAGAAGGACCTCCTGGCGTTCAACGCCAGGAAGAAGCATCACATGGGCGTTGAACGCCCAGGAGAAGCAACATTTGGGCGTTAAACGCCCAAACCATGCACCATGTGGGCGTTTAACGCCAGGATGGTGGGAGAAGGTACAATTTCGTTTTTCTTTGTATTTTTTCAAAATTTTTATGTTTCAATTCATGATTTCTTGCATAAACATATTTTAAATTATCACTTTCAATTCCAAAAGTTTTTATCCTAATTTCTAAAATCCAATGATTGCAAATTTTTTAGATTTATCTAAACCCAAAAGCCAAATGGCTTTCCAATTCAAGCCATCAGCTTTTCAAATTTGTTTCCAACACATCTTTAACTTCTTTTAAAAATCCTTTTTAAAAAAAAACAAAATTAAATTTCAAAATTATCTTTTAAATTATGATTCATATCTTTTCCTTTTTAAAATTATATCTTTTTCTGATCATATCTTTTAAATTATATCTTTTATCTTATCTCTTTCTTAAATTTTTTTCGAAAATTACCCACCCCCCTCCCTATATCTTGTGTTTGGCGCCCTCCTCATCATCACCATTCCACACTGCTCTCCTCCTATCCCTCTTCTTTCCTTTCTTTTGCTTGGGGACAAGCAAAGCTCTAAGTTTGGTGTGTTTTTCCCGTGATCACAAAAACTATTGTGTCTCTTGATCATGGCTCCTAAAGGGAAACAAACCGCCCCAAGAGGAAAGAAAGAAAGCGTTCCAAAGCCACTTTGGAACCAAGGGAAGTTCTTAACTAAAGAACACTCAGACCATTACTACAAGATAATGAGTCACAGATCAGTGATCCCGGAAGTCAGATTTGATCTGAAAGAAGATGAATATCCGGAAATCCAAGAGCAAATTCGAAACAGGAATTGGGAAATTCTGGCCAATCCTGAAACGAAAGTGGGGAAGAATATGGTTCAGGAATTCTATGCTAATCTATGGCAGACAGAAAGGCAAAGAATCATTGGAGCTGCTGTCTTTGACCATAAGACAGTGGTCAGAGGAAAAATCATTCATACCAATGCTGACAGGATTAGGGAGATATTCAAGATCCCTCAACTGAAAGATGACCCAGACTCCTTTAATAGGAGAATGATGAGGGTCAATAAAGGGATGGTCAAGATTCTGGAGGACATATGCATCCCTGGAGCCAAGTGGACTACCAGTACAACTGGCATCCCAGTCCAACTCAAAAGAGAAGATCTAAAACCAGTAGCCAGAGGCTGGCTGGACTTTATTTGTCGTTCCATCTTGCCCACCAGCAACCATTCTGAAGTTACCATCAAAAGAGCTGTCATGATTCACTGCATCATGTTGGGAAAAGAAGTGGAAGTCCATCAGCTGATCTCCTGTGAGCTATATAAAATAGCAAACAGGAATTCTAAGGATGCCAAATTGGCTTATCCAAGCCTAGTTTCTATGCTTTGCAAAGAGGCTGGAGTAAAGATGGGAATAACTGAATATATCCCAATTGAAAAGCCCATTACTGGAATATCAATGGTCAGGCAACAGCAACAAGAGGATCCTGTCAGAAGGAGAGCACAAGAAGCCCTCCCAGAACTGCCCCAATATGAATATTGGGAACAACTTGAGGCTTCTGTTTCCAGATTGCAAGAAGCTATGGATCAAATAAAGGAAGAACAGAATAATCAAGGTAGCATGATTTGCAAACTGCTCAAGGAACAAGAGGAGCAAGGGCGTGATCTAAGGGAGCTGAAGCGCCAAAAATTAATCCTTGAACCACACCTCAAAGAGCCAGAGGAGCATCCACTCCTCAAAACAACAGGTTGCTGAGTTCCAATTTCTCTGTTCCAACTTAGTAGAGATTATTCCTTTTAGAAATTAACCTTAGAAGATATTTAGTAGTAATTAGGATGTCTATTTTGATTTTATTTCCAATTAAGTTATAATTTATTTTTCTCATCATCATTAGGCATGAATAAAGTAATAGATTTTCTTTTAGAATAAAGAAGTAATTTATGTTTTTCGAGTTCTTAATAAATAAAATTTTAATTAATTATATGTGGTGGCAATACTTTTTGTTCTCTGAATGAATGCTTGAACAGTGCATAATATGTACTTTGAATTTGATGGATATTGGCTCCTGAAAGGACAAAGAACACGAAAAATATTGTTGAGGATCTGAAAAATCATGAAATTGATTCTTGAAGCAAGAAAAAGCAGTTCAAAAAAAAAAAAGTGGCGAAAATTTTAGCAAAGATCCAAGGCTTTGAGCATTAATGGATAGGAGGGCCCAAGGAAATTAAAATCCAGGCCTAAGCGGCTAAATCAAGCTGTCCCTAACCATGTGCTTGTGTCATGAAGGTCAAAGTGAAAAGCTTGAGACTGAATGGTTAAAGTCGTGATCCAAAGCTAAAGAGTGTGCTTAAGAGCTCTGGACACCACTAACTGGGGACTTTAGCAAAGCTGAGTCACAATCTGAAAAGGTTCACCCAGTTATGTGTCTGTGGCATGTGTATCCGGTGGTAATACTGGAAGACAAAGCTAAGTTATGATTTTTGTACGCTTTTTGGGGGTAATTTCATGTAGATTTTAGCATGTTTTAGTTAGTTTTTAGTAGAATAATATTAGTTTTTAGGCAAAAATCATATTTCTGGACTTTACTATGAGTTTGTGTGTTTTTCTGTGATTTCAGGTATTTTCTGGCTGAAATTGAGGGAGCTGAGCAAAAATCTGACTTAGGCTGAAAAAGGACTGCTGATGCTGTTGGATCCTGACCTCCCTGCACTCGAAATGGATTTTCTGGAGCTACAGGAGTCCAATTGGCGCGCTCTCAACGGCGTTGGAAAGTAGACATCCAGGGCTTTCCAGCAATATATAATAGTCCATACTTTGCGCGAGGATAGACGACGTAACTTGGCGTTAAACGCCAAGTTCATGCTGCTGTCTGGAGTTAAACGCCAGAAAAACGTCATTATCCGGAGTTGAACGCCCAAAACACGTCATAACCTGAAGTTTGACGCCAAGAAAGGCCTTTGCACGTGGAAAGCTTTAGTCTCAGCCCCAGCACACATCAAGTGGGCCCCAGAAGTGGATTTCTGCACCAATTATCTTAGTCTATTCATTTTCTGTAAACCTAGGTTATTAGTTTACTATTTAAACAACTTTTACAGACATCTCTTGTACCTCATGACATTTTCAGATCTGAATTACATACTTTGTGACGGCATGAGTCTCTAAACTCCATTGTTGGGGGTGAGGAGCTCTGCAGCGTCTCGATGATTTAATACAATTCCTTTGTTTTCCATTCAAACACGCTTGTTCTTATCTAAGATGTTTATTCGCGCTTAACTGTGGAGAAGGTGATGATCCGTGACACTCATCACCTTCCTCAACCCATGAACGTGTGCCTGACAACCACCTCCGTTCTACATCAGATTGAATGAATATCTCTTAGATTCCCCAACAGAATCTTCGTGGTATAAGCCGGATTGATGGCAGCATTCATGAGAATCCGGAAAGTCTAAACCTTGTCTGTGGTATTCCGAGTAGGATTCCGGGATTGAATGAATGTGACGTGCTTCAAACTTTAACCTGCTGGGCGTTAGTGACAGACGCAAAAGAGTGATTCTATTCCAGTAGGAGCGGGAACCAACCGGTGATTAGCCGTACTGTGACAGAGTGCGTGCATAGTTTTCACTGCGAGGATGGGAAGTAGCCATTGACAACGGTGACACCCTACATAGAGCTTGCCATGGAAGGAACCTGCGTGTGAGAAGAGGATCTCAAGGAAAAGTAGAAATTCAAAGGATAAAGCATCTCCAAAACTCCAACATATTCTCCAGTACTGCAAATCAAAGTAACATTGTTCCCTCTTTTATCAATTCCAATAATTTCACTTTTAATCCAAATAATCCTATTGATATCCTGACTAAGATTAATAAAATAAATATTGATTGCTTCAAACCAATAATCTCTGTGGATTCGACCCTTACTCACGTAAGGTATTACTTGGACGACCCAGTACACTTGCTGGTTAGTTGAACGGAATTGTGCCCACTCGTACCAAAAATCCTAAGTTCCACAATTCTACAATAAATATATTAATACTATATTGATGTGATCACAATTTCGTCCACCACAAGGCCCATCAACAACACCAAATCAAGGCCACAAGAATCATCTAGAATAGTTTATTTTCATTTGATTGTAATTTGCTTTTAATTTCATTTTCATTTTGTAATTTAGGGAGCCTATTTAAAGGCCTTAGTTTCTGCATTTGAAAAGGGACGGATCGGAGAACTTTTGATCATTTTGCTAGTTTTCATACTTTGTGTAATTGAATTCAGAGCTATGAATCACTAAACCCCTTTCATTGGGTTAGGGAGCTCTATTGTAATTCAATGAATCAATAATAATTTTTATCTTCTTCTTCAATCTTTTCTCTTGAATTTTGTTAGAAAGCTTCTCGATCTAATTCCATTGGTTAGTTGTCTTGGGAAAGAAACTAACCATAATTGGAATCCTTCGGAACCTTGGGAAAGGAATGGAGGATTCATGCTAGAGAAGCTTTCTCACAGTGAATTGGATTGGGGTTTGGATGGATATTGTGACATGTAATCCTACCAAATTGTGGTTCATGAAACTGTGTGGTATAATCAGTGATCGAGTATCATCTCTTCTTATGAACATTTAAACCAAGGGATTGGGAATTTGTTTGTTTTTAGAGAGAATTGGTGAGCTAAGGGATTGGGATCCAATCATATAAGATTGCCAAGCAAAATTCAATGAATGCATTGGTTGAAGAAGGGATAAAAATGTTTTGATTCGGAGATCTCAATATCTTCTGAAACCCAATGAATTCCCCATTTCTGATCTACACTTTCTCTTTACATTCTGCAATTTAAATTCATGCAATCACCCCATCCCTTTTAATTTCAGCACTGTAACTTCTCGCTCTTTAATTCATGCAATTTAAGATTCCGCAATTCTCATCTAAATCTTGATTCCGCTCAACTAGAACACACTTCTAATCCGAATTGCTCATTCAACCAATCCTTGTGGGATTCGACCTCACTCTATTGTGAGTTTTTACTTGACGATAACCGGTGCACTTGCCGGAAGGAATTTTTGCCGATCGTGCAATTTCCTAAAATCGTAGCTATCAAGTTTATGGCTATCACCATCAACATGGTACGCTCAATTGCAATCTCAACTCTTTATCACAACTTCACACAACTAACCAGCAAGTGCACTAGGTTGTCCAAGTAATAAACCTTACGCGAGTAAGGGTCGATCCCACGGAGATTGTTGGTATAAAGCAAGCTATGGTCATCTTGTAAATCTCAGTCAGGCGGATTCAAATGGTTATGGAGGATTAATGATTAAAAGATGAATAAAACATAAAATAAAGATAGAGATACTTATGTAATTCATTGGTGAGAATTTCAGATAAGCGTATGGAGATGCTTTGTCCCTTCCGTCTCTCTGCTTTCCTACTGTCTTCATCCAATCCTTCTTACTCCTTTCCATGGCAAGCTGTATGTTGGGCATCACCGTTGTCAATTGCTACAGTCCCGTCCTCTCAGTGAAAATGTTCAACGCGCTCTGTCACAGCACGTCTATTCATCTGTCGATTCTTGATCATGTCGGAATAGAATCCAGTGATTCTTTTGCGTCTGTCACTAACGCCCCACAATCGTGAGTTTGAAGCTCGTCATAGTCATTCAATCCCTGAATCCTACTCAGAATACCACAGACAAGGTTTAGACCTTCCGGATTCTCAAGAATGGCCGCCAATGGATTCTAGCTTATACCACGAAGATTCTGATTAAGGAATCCAAGAGATATCCATTCAATCTAAGGTAGAACGGAGGTGGTTGTCAGGCACACGTTCATAGGTGAGAATGATGATGAGTGTCACGGATCATCACATTCATCAAGTTGAGGAACAAGTGATATCTTAGAACAAGAATAAGCTGAATTGAATAGAAGAACAATAGTAATTGCATTAATACTCGAGGTACAGCAGAGCTCCACACCTTAATCTATGGTGTGTAGAAACTCCACCGTTGAAAATACATAAGTGATAATGGTGATCATTGGCTTTGGCCCCAGAGAGGGAGCCAGAAGAACCGAGATCTAGGCATGGCCGAGAGGCCAGCCCCCATGATCTAAGAACTAGACGTCAAAAGATGAAAATACAATAGCAAAAGGTCCTATTTATAGAGGACTAGTAGCTTAGGGTTTACAAAAATGAGTAAATGACGTAAAAATCCACTTTCGGGCCCATTTGGTGTGTGCTTGGGCTGAGAATTGAAGCTTTCATGTGTAGAGACTTTTCTTGGAGTTAAATGCCAGCTTTTGTGCCAGTTTGGGCGTTTAACTCCACCTTTTGTGCGAGTTCCGGCATTAAACGCCGAGAATTCTTGAGCTGATTTGGAACGCCAGTTTGGGCCATCAAATCTCGGGAAAAGTATAGACTATTATATATTACTGGAAAGCCCTGGATGTCTACTTTCCAACACAATTGAGAGCGCGCCAATTGAGCTTCTGTAGCTCCAGAATATCCACTTCGAGTGCATGGAGGTCAGAATCCAACAGCATCTGCAGCCCTTTTCAGCCTCTGAATAAGATTTTTGTTCAGGTCCCTCAATTTCAGCCAGAAAATACCTGAAATCACAGAAAAATACACAAACTCATAGTAAAGTCCAGAAAAGTGAATTTTAAATAAAAACTAATAAAAATATAATAAAAACTAACTAAAACATACTAAAAACATACTAAAAACAATGCCAAAAAGCGTATAAATTATCCGCGCATCAGCTACCTCCCTTGAAAAGGTCAGCAGCACGTTTTGTTTTGGCAGATAAAAGCATAATTTCAATAGTAGCAATCGCTGAAGACGTGCTGGTGAGAATCAGGGGGTTGACATTCCCTGTTGACTTTTATATTTTAGAGATGCCCCCTAATGACTCAGGGAGACCATCATCCATCCTGCTAGCATGGCCATTTCTGAAGACTTCCAAGTTTAAGCTAGACGCCTTCTCAGGAGCATATTCTTTTGAGATTGATGGCAGAACAGTCTCTTTCAATCTTGATGAAGCCATGAGGCACCCACAGGAAGACCACTCTATCTTCTAATGTGACGTTATTGAAGAAGTTGTGGCAGAAGTTCACCAAGAAGATATGGATGACAAGACAATAGAAGCAGATGTAAGTGTGGGGATGCCATCAGAGTTTACTGAGGACACCCCACTACCCTCCATGACCCCAGATGATCAAGAGCCTAGCCATGAGCAGGAGGCAGAATTGAAGCCCCTTCCACCCCACCTCAGGTATGCTTATCTTGAGGATAATTAGAAGCTCCCAGTTATAATTGCAAGGGAACTTACTTCCCAACAGGAGGAGTAGTTGCATAGTGTGCTGAGTAGACACAAGAAGGTTATTGGGTGGAGCTTGACGGACATAGTAGGCATCAGCCCCCAGACCTGTGAGCACCACATATTTTTAGAGGAGGGAGCAAGGCCTGTTCATCAACCTCAAAGGTGGCTCAATCCCACTATTTTAGAAGTTGTCAAGAAAGAAATGACCAGACTGCTAGAGGCTGATATCATCTACCCAATCTCAGATAGCAAATGGGTTAGTCCAGTACAAGTGATACCCAAGAGGTCTGGTGTCACAAAAGTGAAGAATGAGTATGGAGAACTCATAGCAAAGAGAGTGCAAAACTCCTGGAGAGTCTGTATTGACTACAGGCATCTCAACCAAGCTACTCGTAAGGATCACTATCCACTTCCTTTCATTGATTAAATGCTTGATCGCTTGTTAGGTAAATCACACTACTGTTTTCTAGATGGTTACAGTGGATATTTTCAAATTCATATAGCTCCTGAGGATCAGAAGAAGACTACTTTTACATGTCCCTTTGGAACATATGTATATCAGAGAATGCCTTTTGGCTTATGTAATGCACCGGCTACGTTTCAAAGATGCATGATGAGTATTTTCTTAGATTTTCTTGAGAACTATGTGGAAGTATTTATGGATGACTTTAGTGTCTATGGTGATTCGTTTGATCTTTGCTTAGACGGTTTAGCTAGAGTATTAGAAAGATGTGTTACTTTGAACCTTGTATTAAATTTTGAAAAATGTCATTTTATGGTAAAACAAGGTATTGTTCTAGGCCATGCTGTTTCTAATACGGGTATTTCAGTTGATCCAGCAAAAATAGATATTATTTCTAGTCTACATTATCCTTCCCCTGTGAGAGAAGTTCGTCCGTTCCTTGGTCATGCAGGTTTCTACCGGTGATTCATCAAGGACTTCAGTAAGGTAGCACTGCCTTTATCCCGACTATTGCAGAAAGATATTGAGTTCGAACTGAGTGTAGACTGCAAGGAAGCATTTGATAAGCTAAAGACCGCTTTGACTCAAGCCCCCCATTGTGAGAGGACCTGACTGGAGTAAACCATTTGAGATTATGTGTGATGTCTCCAACCATGCAGTAGGAGCGGTGCTGGCTCAGCGCAACGGTAAGGACCCCTTCGTAATTGCTTATGCATCTAAGACCCTAGACACTGCTCAGTCTAATTATACTACTACTGAAAAAGAGCTTCTAGCTATTGTGTTTGCTCTAGATAAATTCTGAGCCTATTTACTTGGTGCTAAAGTGGTAGTATACTCAAACTATGCAACTCTAAAATATTTATTAGCTAAGAAGGAGTCCAAACCAAGGTTAATACATTGGATATTGTTGTTATAAGAATTTGATTTAGAAATTAAAGATAGATGTGGTTCCCAGAATTTAGTGGCTGAACACCTGAGTCACCTAGAGCACATTACGAATGACTCCACTCCTATCAATGATGCTTTTCCATTTGATAGCTTACACGTAATATCTGAAGTAGTTTCTTGGTATGCACCTATAGCTAATTATTTGGTTAGTCATACCTTCCCTCCTGATTTTACTAAGCATCAGAGGGACAAGCTTAAAAGCGAGTCCAAATATTATATATGGGATGACCCATATTTATGGAGTTGTGGTTCTGACTAAATAATTAGAAGGTGTGTGCCCCAATCAAAATTCCAGTCAATTTTAGAGGCCTGCCGCTCTTCAGAGAGTGGTGGACATTTTGGTCCTCAAAGAACAACTAGAAAAATTTTAGACTGTGGATTCTGGTGGCCCACGCTATTTAAGGATGCAGCTGTTTTCTGTAAATCTTGCTCTCCATGTCAAAGGTTTGGTAATATATCCAAGAGGGATGAGATGCCCCAACAATCCATGTTGTTCTGTGAAATTTTTGATGTTTGGGGTATTGACTTCATGGGTCCATTTCCAAACTCTAATGGTTTCTTATATGTACTGTTAGCTGTGGATTATGTTTCTAAACAGGTGAAAGCTATTCCCACCCGTACTGATGATGCTAACACTGTTGTTTCCTTCATTTGAAATAATATTATCTATCATTTTGGATCACCACGAGCAATCGTGAGCAATCAAGGCACTCACTTTTGTAACAGGAGATTAACATGTTTACTTAAGAAACATGGGATTGTTCACAAAGTAGCAACAGCTTACCATCCCTAGACCAATGGACAAGTAGAGGTGTCTAACAGAGAAATAAAGCATATCCTGGAAAAGGTTGTCAAGCCTCATTGAAAGGACTGGAGTTCCAGGCTTGCTGATGCGCTTTGGGCCTATCGGACAGCATACAAGACACCAATCGGAATGAGTTCCTTCTGCTTAGTCTACAGAAAGGCGTGTCACCTCCCAGTAGAGATAGAACACAAAGCTTTCTGGGCGGTACGGGAATGCAACATGGGATTTGAGAAAGCCAGAGCTGAGAGGAAGTTACAATTACAGGAACTAGAGAGCCTTCATTTAGAAGCATATGAGAATTCCAGGCTATACAAGGAGAATGTGAGGGCTGCACATGACAAGAATATAAAGCGCAGAGAGTTCAGATCTGGTGAGTTAGTTCTCCTCTACAACTCCAGGTTGAGACTCATGCTAGGTAAGCTGAGATCCAGATGGGAAGGCCCCTATAGGGTGGAAAAGGTTGAACTATATGGCGTTTTTCACCTGCGCCATCCCTCAAGCCCCAAGATCCTCAAAGTTAATGGTCACCGCCTAAAGCTTTACCATGGTGAGAAGATGAAGGACAACAAGGAACTGGAGATCTTCCTCCTGGAAGATCCACCATCAGCAGACAACTGAGCTTGTGGACCGTCCAATTGAAGGACGTTAAAGCAAAGTGCTAGGTGGGAGACAACCCACCATGGTAAGATCGTTCCTCTCTTCTTAGTTTTTATTTTAGTGACTCTTCTCATTATCACTGCATAAATTCTTACATTCTGCATCATCACCTGTATTCTGCATAAAAAAAGGGGCATCGACGCATATATGTCAATGGTGCGCGCGCACCCCCTTAGCGAATCACATTGTTCCCAATTTGGTAGAGAGTTGTGTGGGAGCTGCGCAGGAGGTGTGCCTCACGCACAAGCTCCCCCGCACGTACGCGCACCTGGCACGTACGCGCCCTTCACAAATTCCTCATTGCACGCGGGCGCGTGCTAGGCGTGCACGCGCGCCCCTAAAATCGACATAAAAAGTGTGCATGGCTGATTATTATGCTGGCTTGGTGCTGGTGTCGTACTAATCGCACAACTTGCCCCACTCGTACGCGTCCCCATACCCATCTGACCACCCACGCGTGCGCGTACATGCCGCGCACGCGTCGCACACCCCCTCACCCCAATACGACAAGTTACAGAGGGTTGTGTGTGCGCGGGGCTGGACTCGTGCCAGTAGCACAACCCCCCTCACACGTACGCGTACAGCGCACGTACGCGCCCCTCTCTTTTTGCACAACCCGCGCGAACGCATGCCGTGCGCGTCCGCATCAGTAGCGCCGCATCACCCAATCAGCACGCCGCCCAAATTTCTTATCTTCTCTCTCCCAATCCTAATTTCTTTCTTCTTCCTTTTAACTTATTTCTTCTTCTTCTTCTTCTTCTTCTTCTTCTTCTTCTTCTTCTTCTATCTTCTCTATCTTCTTCTTCTTCTTCTCCTCTTACTTCTTTCCCACTCACATCCTCCATTATCTCTCTCTTTTCATCTTCTTCTCAAGGTTCTTTCCTTCTTACTATTTATCTATTCTTTTTGCATTCTTTTAATTGGTGTTAGAAATTTAAATGGGTGATTGTTTTCTTCTATATTTGCTTATGGATATATTAGGGAGTGATTTGACAATTAATATTAGTTTTTGGGTTGCATGCATGTTTGGATTTCATACTTTTCCTAAAATATTTTACATGCATACCAAGTGTTTGTGAAAAGCCCATATGGCATTGTGAATTCTTAATTATTCTATTCTTCTACTCTACTGCCTGTTTTTCACAAAACCCTTACAATCTTTTATTGATTAAATATTATCGTCAACACAAACGTGGTTGTTAGTTTGTTACATTTGATAATCAAATTGAGCTATTAAGGCTTGATCTATGCTACTCATGCCTTTGCCGGCATGCCAATAAATATCTTGCATCTAATTGCCTTAGTATATCATGCTATATTTTCATTGATGTCCTACTTACATGTAGTCGCGACCATGTATTTACGACATTCTTCTTTACCTTGGCATTTATTATCACTTGTATTTTCTTCCTCCCGGTTCTAGCTATTTGATTTCATGTCCCTTTCTTTTCTTCCTTTTCAGGATGGCCACCAAGAAGGGTAAAGAGAAAGCCTCTAACATGCCACCAGTGAGGAGAGGTACGAAAAGAGAACTAGCTGCGGAACCATCCTCAATATCAATCAAGCCATCCACAAAGTAGGTCAAGAGGATCATCAAGGTAGATAAAACCGAGAAAGCCTTTCCAGCAAGGGACACTGTGCGGTTCACTAACCGCTACCGTGAGCAGATGTTTCCTATCCTGGCTGAGCGAAACTACAACAATGAGCACCTACTCATCCTCTCTACCCACATTGTTGATTTTGTAGAGCCTCGCATTGAGCGCAAATAATGGGGATTCTTACGGAGGCAGCCACGGCAGGTCAACCTCTCATGGGTGGTTGAATTCTACTCCAATTTTCACATGCCAGCCCTGCAGTCTGTCTATGTCCGTCAAAAACTAGTCCCTATATCTAAAGGGGCCATTCATCGATCTTTAGATCTCACCCCTACTCCAGATGGATTGGACGCATACCAAGAAGCCTCTTTCAAGCGCCAAACATACCAGTTTGACTGGGACGACGTCCTCAGAGTTATAGCACAACCTAGCAGCAGCTGGATCTATGGATACCATCGATCCCGACCTAAGGGCATATTGGCTTCAACACTTACCTTGGAGGCTCGAATGTGGGCACAAATCATGTCCCACTATATCTTTTTGAGCACTCACGAGTCATCCTTCACTGTAGACATGGTTGTTCTCATCTGGTTTATCCTTACAGACCAGCCTCTCAACTTACTGAGACACCTCTGGCAAGCCATGGGACACGTACAGATTGCGGGCAACCTACCCTTTCCCGCCTTGGTTTCAGATCTAGTCTTGGTAGCCAGAGTCTCCTACAGAGCTGGGGACACCAATGCTATAATTCCACGGATGATCAGTATGTCTCCAACGGAAAGTACATCAGACCCCCATTAGCTTCTACTAGCCGGACTGCAGACCTAGCTGGAGATATTCCTTCTCCTTCCACATCACAAGCACCTTCAACAAATCAGCTGCTCCTTCAGATACTTCAGAGGTTGGACCAGCTAAACCGGAAGGCAAAGCGAATGGAGCGCCGTAACAAGCACCGATTTTCATACCTTAAAGAGCTTATTATTGGCAACCACCCACCTGAGGGAGAACCAGACACTCCGAACTCCACCTCACCTACCAGCACAAGAAGCCATAATGACCCCGACTGTGGAGATGTTGTTACCATCCCCTCTTTGTTCCTGACCGATGGCACCGAGGACGGTGCCAAGCTTTAAGTATGGGGAGGTCGGTCAGTTCCTGACTTCCAAAGGTAATTGCTTTTTCTTAACACCAATAGGTTATTTTTCTTTTGTTAGATAGGATAGATTTCATAGTAATAAGTGTTTGCATGTATGTTCTACTTGGTTGAAAATAATAAGTTTCTTTTCAAGACCCTATTTTTGAAATTTTCACTAATTCAAATTAAAATTCTATGTTAAACTTGTCTGAAGATTGTAATTTAGAACATGGCTTAGAGCTAGAACACACAACCCAGTGAGATTTTGAGCCTAATTGTATGGTTACATGATTTAACCATTATTTTTATTCTTGTGTGTTTTTTCTCCTCTATGATTGCAATCTATGGTTTGTTCCATTCTATATGTCCATTGTTTAATGTATTGATGCATATGTATGATTGAGGCCATCATTTGTTATCAGCTCACTATCCCAAATGGCCTATCATTCTAATTACCTTTGTTCACCACTTTGAGCCTTCTCTATTCCCTTTTATTCTTTATGTTACCACATCACTAGCCTTAAGCGGAAAAATAATGAACTACCCCAATTGAATCTTTGGCTAGCTTAAGATAGAGATTGTGTGTCAAATTAAGTGTGGGAAACTATGGAAACTATGGTTAATAAGAATGTGTGTTGCTTAATTGATAAATATTAAGAATTTGAATGCTACTCATGTGAAATTATGAAAACCAAATGCATTGATGTTATAATGCTTTCAAAAATAAAAAAAGAGATCAATGCATGTGAGATAAAATAGAAGAACATTTAAATACATGAGTAGGTGAAAAACACAAAAGTGAGACTATGGGTAGTTAGGCATGATTTTAGAAGCATAGGGAATGTGTGTGCATTAGGTGAGAACTTAGGTTAATCAAAGATTCAATTTTTAGCTCACTTGGCCATACATGTATCCTCACCCTTACCTAAGCCCCATTACAACCTTGAAAAAGACCTCATGATGTTTGCATGTGTGCTCTAAATATTTGTTGATTGGTTAGATGAAGAACAAATTTTAGAATGCATGAATAGAGGAGACTAGAGTGGATTACCCTATACACTTGAGTCATCAGAGTGCATATATGCTTGACTCTATGTTCCCAGCTCTCATGAGCTATCTTTTTACAAGTTTACTTATCTTTTATTGTGTGATTTGAGTTAGTAGAATCTGAATTTTGTCTGTCTTGGAGAACTTGTTCATTTCTTTCACCAAGTAGGTATAGACATTTCATCATATAGTTGCATTCATATGTATAGGTTGCATTGCATTGCATGAGTCCTATTGTCCCTATTCATTCTTTTTGGTTTCCTTGAGCTTAGCATGAGGACCTGCTAATGTGTAAGTGTGGGGAGGTTAATAAACCACTATTTTACGATTTATCTTGTGTTGAATTGAGTGGTTTTTATCAGATTCTTCCTACACTTATTCATGTGAATCGCATGTTTTACAATTGCCTTCCTAATTCTATGCTGTGATTAAAAACTTGCTTCCTAAGCCCTTAAATTATTAATTTTTAATTCTCCCTCTATTCTATTCGATGCCATGATCTGTGTGTTGAGTATTTTCAGACTTTATAGGACAGGAATGGCTTGGAGAACGGAAAGGAAGCTTGCAAAAATGGAAGGAACGCAAAGAAACAAAGGAGCTGACCAGCGAGGAGCGACGCGGATCTGCACCTGGCGCGCACGCGTGACAAATGAATTTTTGTTGGTATAGAATTCATCAAGTGATCAATCGTAGTATAGTCTAAACCAACGCGAAATCCATTATCAAACAAAACTACAATCTATATCCGAGAGTATTAATCTCCCGAGTCGTTCTCCCTTGGAATTGCCAAAGTACGCATCTTATTGACTTAGTAAGCCTTGTTGGAGTTCTTTGAAGGTTTTAGCAAGTAATGAGAAACAAACAATCAATTATCAAAAGGACTTGACTTGGGGTTGGTATTGGAAATCTTTATCATTATAGTTCACTCAATGTAGACAACAATTAGGCCTTGCTCCATTTAGTCATCCCCTAAGTATAGAGGAAAATCAAATGAGAACAATCAACTTGAGTCACAAGTCCTAGCTTCACCTTATGGGAATCTAGCTTTAGTGCACTCCAAGTCGATTAGCAATCCCTAACTCTCAATCAACTATTGAGATAACTATTCAATTTCTTCCAATGACCAAACCCTATGCCAAGTGCAAAAAATTCTACTCCATAGCTAGTATTGACATTTTATCAAACATGTAGTGAGCAAGAAGGAAGGTCATAGTAAAATGAAGAGAAAAGTAGAATTGAAGATATTGCAATACAAGGAATTAGCAACAAGTATCAAAGAGCAACAATGAGAATCAAAATCTCAAAATATCAATGGAATCCAAAAATCATAGAATTGAATCCTAGATCCAAGGAATGTTAGCAATTACAACTACAACTTGAAATTGGAAGAGAAAACCTATTACATGAACAAAGTGAAATGAAAGTTGCAATGGATCTCACCAAGGAATGGGTAAAAATCCAGAATTTTGATGAGGAAGAACCCTAGTAAGAACTTGAGAGAAGTTGATGAATCCTAGAGAGAAGTTGGAGTTTCTCTCTCTAACAATGTAACTAACTAAAAATATCTCAAAACTAAAAATAATGAACTAAGTCTCTTCAGCCCTTGCCCCCTTGGTCCTCTTAAGCCTTTTCCCGCCAAAGCACTCCTCAAAAGTTAGGATCTCCAACCAACTCCATGCCTAAGTCACGTGACTTTTTTTAAAATCATTTTCGAGCATCGGCGCGTACGCGCAAGGTACGCGTGCGCGCCATGGGTGCGGTTTTGGAGTATGCGCGGAGGCGGGGTGTACGCGTACGCGTCCATGAGGATCCTGGCTTAGCCGCTACTCAAGCCGGCTCGTGGCTTGGCTCTTAGTCTCGGCTTCGCGCTGCTCTCATCTGCGCGGGCGCGTCAGGTGCGCGCACGCGCCCATGTGGAAATTTCCAAAGCTTCAATTCTCATGCTTCCTTTCCTTGCACCCGTCTTCCTTCTCTTTTCCTGTCCATTCCTACTCTATATCCTGAAACCACTTAGCACACGAGTCACGGCATCGAATGGCATCAAAGGAAAAATAGAAATGTATCTATTTTGGTGCAGAATAAGCATGTTTTCATTCATAACGCAAAACTAGGAAAGGAATGCAAGTTCTTGTATTTTCATGCAGAAAATGTGTGAAATCATTGATAAACCCTTTGAAATTAGCACAAGATAAACCCTCAAAATGGGGTTTGTCAACCTCCCCACACTTAGATTCTAGCATGTCCTCATGCTTAGGAAAATGCAAAGAAACACAGAAGACCGAGGGGTCACAAACGCACAGGACTCACGAAATGCAACCTACTTATATGCATGCAACTATAATTAGTGCTGTTATCTACTTGGTTGGAAACAAATCAGCTTTCTTATGACACACGCTAGCTCATGGGACACGATGGTGGTCAATGCATAGGATTTGCCAATTTCTATGTATTAAATGCAATGTATACAACCTTGCATGAGGAATGCTCGCAAGAGCCGGGAATCAAAGGATTGAGCATCGAACCCTCACCGGAAGTATTTGCGCTCTGATCGCTCAAGTGTTTAGGGTCGATTCTCTCAATTCTCCCCTAATCATGCTTTCTAAGATTTGTTCTTCTTCTAACAATCAACATATATTTCATGCATGCATACATCTATCATGAGGTCTTCTCCTTAGGTTGTAATGGGGCTAGGGTCAAGGTAGGATCATATATGGCTAGTGGACTTAGGATTTGAATCTTTGATCAACTTAAACTTTTCCACCTAACCTATATAATGACCTATTCAATTAAGTACTAATCTAACTACCCATTTCTCACTTTCCCACATACTCATGTATTTCCCATCCATTTCATGATACTTATGCATTGATCTTATTCGAACTTTACTTTGGGGCATTTTGTCCCCCTTTTTTTTTTTGCTTTTCTTTTTCCTTCTTTTCTATATATTTCTTTTTTCTCTTTTTCTTTTCTTTTTCACTTTTATTTCTCTTTTTTTTTCTTTTCATTCTTTTCTCTCTCTTTTTTTTTCTTTCAAACTTCACGCAAGAACATCAATGCATAAGGTCTATTCATTTAATCAAGACATGAGTATGTACCCAATTCCTCAATATTTCCAATAACAATGCAAAACTACCCTTTTATTCACCCAATGTCCCAAGGTTCCCACACTCGAATGATACTCACATACACTAGCCTAAGCCGATCAAAGATCCAAATTGAGGACTTTCATTGTTTTCCGCTTTGAGGCTTGTAATGTGCTAAATTAAAGAACAAGTGGGTTAATCGTAGGCTCAAATTGGTTATCAATGGGAGATAAAAGGTAAGGCTATTTGGGTAAGTGAGCTAATGAAATGATGGCCTCAATCATGTAAATGCATGAATACACAAAATAATGGACATAAAGAATGAAACAAAGCAAAGATTACAATCATAGAAGGAGAATAATGCACACAAGAAGGAAAGTAAGTGGTTGTAAGATGTAACCACACCATTAGGCTCAAAACTCACTTGCTTGTGTTCTTAGCTCAAAACTATGTTCCAAAATATAATTCTCCATGCAATTTTGGTATCAAAGCATTTAAAATTTTGCAGTGCCCCATGGTTGTCCCAAAGTATTGGTTTCCTAAGAAAGAATTTCATTGTTCCAACCAAGTACTTATCATGTGAATGATGCTAAATAAAACCTAATCATGCAACCTATCCTAATTTATTCAGATTTTACCTACGGAGATCGGTCGGTCGACCTCCCCACACTTAAAACTTAGCACGGTCCTCCGTGCTGTAGGTAAGGCGCAGTGGTTGATCGAGTCCCGAGTATCCCATATCTCCAATGTTATCGCTCTCTCCGCTTGAAGTTGCGGTGGATGTGGAAATGTTGGGCTCCTCCATAGGTGGTGTGACTACGCTTAGGAGCTTCTTCACATGAGCATATCGGCGTTGGTTACGCCGTTCATAACGGTCCAGTTTCTTGTGAAGGTCCTCAAGGCGTTGGGCGGCCGATTTTTGTGATGTAGATGAAGTGGTAGTGTTGCGAGTTGGTGTAGTTAGTCCGCTATCCTTGGTAGCTTCCGGAGGCTTGAGGCATCTCTTGGTCGGAATTATATCACCATCGACCGGAATTGAGGCTCTCCTATCTTTAGCTTCTCGATTGACACCGGCTTTTGCAACCAATTCTATCACCAAACCGGGGAATGGTAGATTTCCTTTGGCATGAATGCGCCCCATGGATTGGCGGATGGCATGCGAAACGTTGACCGGTTTCTCGGTTAAGATGCACCATATCAATAAGGCCAACTCGGCGGTGATGGATGACCCATGTGTACTTGGGAGCACATAGTGAGCTAGAATTTGGGCCCATGCCGTGGCTTCTTGAGTGAGGTGGCGGACATCTAAACCCTTGGGTCTTTGCTTGATAGTCCCCCGAATCCAATATGCGTCGGGTAAAGCAATGACACGGAGGATTGCGCTCCAATCGAATGCGCGGTCATCGCATGTAGCCAAGACTTCTTCATAGGCGTCATATGCATCCGTTGATTGTTCAATCCCAAGGACTTCTTGGATGGTTTCCACTGTGACCGACACTTGCTTTCGGCGCACAAAGATTGATGTGAGAGGGGGAGAGTGGAAGTTGGAGTAGAATTCTACTACCCATGAGAGGTTGGCCTCCTTTGGTCTCCTCAATAGGAACCTCCATTTTCTCTGCTCAATATGTGGCATCACAATCGGACGGAGGTGAGCTGGTAGGACTAGGAGGGGTTCCGGATGATAGTTCCTTTCGATCATTCTTGAGTAAACAAGTTCGCAGTAGCGGTTGGGGAACTTGGTCGAATCCTTAGGAGGGTTATCCTTCTCTAGAACATCAATGGGGCCCTTAGTCTTCTTCAAGAGTGGCTTGGCCGTTGGCTCTTGGTGCGCTTTATTGGAAGTTGGCTTTTTGGGAGGTTTCCCTTTGTTCTTTTTGATGACCATCCTGTGAGAGTGAAGAAAGGGAAAACATCAAACCCAAATAAGTGGAAGTGAATGCGATTATGCAATGAAAAGTTATGCCGTAGAATATGGGTATCTTTGTCACATGACAGCTGCAACATGTAACTAAGATAAAATGAGCAGAGTAAGGCAAATCATTTTCATGTGGTGTAAGGGTAATTTAAGCATGCAAGTAGGTAGCATGAGAGGCATATACCCTTAAGGACCACACATGGAAAGCAAGTTAAGAAAATGTGAGTGAATGGATTGGGGGGGTGGGGATGCGCCTAAAAGTGATAAGTTGAGAGGCAATTTAGTCAAAGTGGGTTCAAAAGTCAAGTATGCCTTTCATCGAACACTTGGTGTGCATCCTGTTGTGGTGTGTGATTAGAAGATGGTGAAAGCAATGTAGTAAGTCACAATCCACTATTAATGATTATAGGTCACAGTGATTGTAAGAAGAACAAGCAACACAACTTATCTACTAATGCAAGTGAAGTGGAGACCTAAATGCCCATGGAGGTTGAATTTGAGGGAGGAAGAAGGAAAAGAAAACAAAAAACAAAAACCTTCTAAAGAAGTAACTAAAATAAAAGAAGAAAGAAACTAACCAAAAGAGGGTGAAACTAAACGAGTAAGAATTACAAGAGATGATTGATGACAAGTCATCATATACCCATTTTTCAAGCTAATTTCACTTGTTTTGTTAGCATTTATGCACTTTCTTGCATCCTAAGTAAGTGATTTGGAGTGAAAATGCATAACTTCTCTAAATCAAGCAACCACCATGAAATTAATGACAATCCATGAGGTTTAAGCTAATTTTAATTGAATTTTAATTGATTTATAAGCCTCTTGAATTTAGTGATACTTGGAGTGGTTGTTTTGGTTTATTATAGGTGAAGAAAAGAAAAGAAAAGGAAAAGCGTGGCCTAAGAAGTGTAGCCTAAGGAAAGGAAAGTGTGGTCAAAGCAAGAGGAAGTGTGCCGCATGCAAAGGGGGAGGCAACATTGCCCTCCACAAGGGCACACTGCCCTCTAGGAGGGCAACATAAGGGAACCAAACAAGGAAGGCAACTCTGCCCTGCCCACTACAAGGGCAGAGCACAAAAGTGTGCCTTGGAACCAAGAAGAAGAGAACCTTGCCCTGCCCTTCACAAGGGCAGTATCGGGCTCACCAAGGAAGAAAATCAAAGGAAAAATGTCACCCATGCATGCCACAAGAATCGAACACGGACCAAGGAAAAAGCAAGGAACTAAGGTTGAGTGCCGTGCCAAGAAACCAAGGAAATTAATTGAGCGTGTGTTCCAACCGTGTTTCGAACACGGGACATCATTTTGGAAACACTGCCCTGCCCTCCGCGAGGGCAGGGCAGCATTTTGATGGTGCACGGATCTGGCGCACCAAGGCTCAAAATCTGGCGCACCAAGCTCATTCCTGGCAGCACCAGCACGCACCAAGCTCAATCCTGGCAGCACCAAATTTTCCTGCCCTGCCCTCCGCGAGGGCAGGGTAGCATTCTGCGCACCAAGGCACGTTCCTGGCAGCACCAGCGCACACCAAAGCTCAAATCTGGCGCACCACACTCGATCCTGGCAGCACCAATTTTTCCTGCCCTGACCTCGGCACGGGCAGGGCAGCGTTTTGCGCACCAACATGCACCAGGCCGCACCAAAGCCGCACCAACATGCACCAAAGCTGCACCAACATGCACCAAATCCTGCCCTGCCCTCCACAAGGGCAGGGCAGCCTCCTGGGAGCTACCATTTTGGGCTGAAAAATTCAATTAAAGTTCCAATTAAATTCT
This sequence comes from Arachis hypogaea, assembly GCF_003086295.3. Classification (NCBI taxonomy): domain Eukaryota; kingdom Viridiplantae; phylum Streptophyta; class Magnoliopsida; order Fabales; family Fabaceae; genus Arachis; species Arachis hypogaea. Next base: position 40,395,592 of record NC_092039.1, read on the forward strand.
TTTCTTCACCAAATCAAAAGCCCATCCAAATCCCAAAATCCAAGAATAAAAAGTGTATAAATAGGAGCTAGTTTGATGTAATTAGGACTTTTTTGACTTACCTTTGGCTTTGCTTTTGAATTTTGCACTTTCTTTGAGCTTTGAATTTCTTGTAATTGTTCTTGAGAGACTTGACCGAGAGCTCAGAGGATTAAGGGAGAATTGACTGATCTCCTTCCTCATTCCTACTCGGGCAATTCTACTCTTCTGTTTCTGAGTTTTGGGTGTGTGAAATTGAGGAAATTCTGTCTCAATTCCCATCTAAAATCTCTTTAAATCCTTTTCTGCATAATTGAATTTGATTTCTGTTCTTCTACTGCTTCTTCTTTAATTTTCTGTCAATTGCTTTGATAACTCGGATCTGGGAAGGAAATTGGGTTTTAGGCTCTGCTACCTAAGCTCTTGAGTCCTGAGATAACAATTTACTTGGGTTCTTCTGTGAACCTTGCTGCATTTTACTTTAATTTTCTGTTTGAATCCTCATTGCTTTCAATTCAATTTCTGCTCTATTAATTGTGGCAATTAAATTTCTCTCTGTTTAGATTCTGCAATCCCAGTCCTCAAACCCCTTTTATATTCAAGCAATTTACATTTCTTGCACTTTAAGTTTCTGCAATTTACATTTCTTGCACTTTAAGTTTCAGTCATTTACTTTCTTGTTCTTTAAGATTCAGCAAGTTTACTTTCCTGTTCTTTAATTTACTGCAATTTCCCCTTCTCCCTTTACATTCCAAGCAATTTATATTCTGTTAAATACAACCCACTCAACCAAAACTTGATTCGCTTGACTAAATCAACCACTAAACTAAAATTGCTCAATCCTTCAATCCCTGTGGGATCGACCTCACTCATGTGAGTTATTATTACTTGATGCGACCCGGTGCACTTGCCGGTGAGTTTTGTGTTGGATCGCTTTCCACACATCAAGTTTTTGGCGCCGTTGCCGGGGATTGAAATAGATTGACAATGATTAAGTGAAGTGGAGGTCTAGATTAAGCACTTTTTCTTTTCTGTTATTCTAATTCCTACTAACACACTAACTGTTTGAATTTTTGCTTAAACTAACTAAAACTTCATTCTAGCTATAGATTGAAGTTTCATTAGCTTTCTGGGTTTGTGTGTTTATTGTTGTGTGTTTGTATGTCAGGTACAGGAAGATCTTCCCCTATCCTCTCTGAAATTGATCAAAGAACTCTTCGGAGAATAAGAAGAGCTGAAAGAGGGAAGAACGTTATTGGAGAAGAAGAATCTGAGGAGGAATTCCAAGAAATGGAAGGAGATCCCAATCAACCAGGAGAAGGAGCCAACAATAACCAACAACAACGAAGAGTCTTGGCTTCATACACATTTGCAAATGCTAGACACTGTGGAAGTAGCATTCTTCGTCCTAATGTCAATGCAAACAATTTTGAACTAAAGCCACAACTCATCACTCTGGTTCAAAACAATTGTTCTTTTGGAGGAGGGCCTTTGGAAGATCCAAATCAACATTTGTCTACCTTCTTGAGAATCTGTGACACGGTGAAAACCAATGGTGTACCTCCTGATAGCTACAAGTTGTTGCTCTTTCCATTCTCTCTCAGAGATAAGGCCACTCAATGGCTAGAGACCTTTCCAAAAGAAAGCATCAACACTTGGGATGACTTGGTGAGCAAGTTTCTTGCCAAATTTTATCCCCCTCAAAGAATCCTAAGGTCGAAGACTGAGGTTCAAACGTTCACTCAATTGGAGGCTGAGAATTTATATGAAGCATGGGAAAGATACAAGGCTCTATTGAGGAAATGTCCACCAGAGATGTTCACTGAGTGGGACAAGTTGCAGAACTTCTATGAAGGACTCACTCTTAAAGCTCAAGAAGCACTTGATCACTCAGCTGGAGGCTCATTACAACTCATGAAGACCACAGAGGAAGCTCAAAACCTCATTGATATGGTGGCCAACAACCAATATTTCTTTGCTCATCAAAGACAACGCCAACCATCACAAAGAAGAGGAGTAATGGAGTTGGAAGGAGTGGATTCAATTTTAGCTCAAAACAAGATGATGCAGCAGCAGATTCAACAACAGTTTGAGCAAATGGCCAAAAGAATTGATGGCTTGCAAGTGGCAGCAGTGAGCACCACAAGCCAACCACCAACTACTTGGGTGCAAAGTGAAGAAACTCAAGAGGAGCAACAGCAAGAGCAAGTCCAATACATGCACAACCAAAATCCTGGAACAAATGAAGTCTATGGGGATACTTACAATCCATCTTGGAAGAACCATCCCAACCTCAGATGGGGAGACAACCATAATCAAAACCAACAACCATAGCAAAGGAACACAGGCCAGAACAATTGGAAAAGGACAAACCACAACTCCAAGCCAAACACTAACCAAAATACATATAGAAAACCACAAAATAACTACCCCAACTCTAACCATTATCCACCTAACAACCACCCAACAAATCAAAACACCTATCATCATCCATCAACACCCCAAAACCAACCAATTTCACAAGAATCCCAGAGGATTACCAATCTAGAGTTGCTCATGGAGAAACTGATGAAGAACCAAGAATTGACAACAAAGAACCAAGAAGCCTCCATGAAGAATCTAGAGAGGCAGATTGGACAAATCTCCAAACAGATCTCTGTTGAGAAGCCATCAAGTTCACTACCTAGTGACACCATTCCCAACCCAAAGGAAGAATGCAAGGTCGTGCAACTAAGAAGTGGAAAAGTGTTAACAGATGGTGACCAAGGTGCAACCAAGCATAATGACACTGAGCCAACAAAGAATGATGAAGCCATCAACAAGGACATGATGACCAAGAATGTCCCAGGAGTACTCACAGAAGAGAACAACAAACCACATAATTTGAAGAAAGGAAAGCAAATCATGGAAGAACCAATTCCAAAACAGCATTAAGTGGAGAAGAGCTCAACATCACCACTTCCTTATCCACAGAGACTTCACAAGGAAACAAAGGATCAGCATTTCCACAAATTTCTTGAGACTTTCAAGAAGTTGGAAATCAACATACCTTTGGCAGAGGCCTTGGAACAAATGCCTTTATATGCCAAGTTCTTAAAAGAGCTCATTAACAAGAAGAGACAGTGGAATGAAAAGGAGACCGTAATGCTCAGTGAAGAATGCAGTGCACTCATTAAAAAGGGACTCCCTCCCAAGCTTGAAGACCCTGGAGGTTTCTTCTTACCATGCACTATTGGAAACCTATTCATCAACAAGGGGATGTGCGATTTAGGAGCAAGCATAAATCTAATCCCATACTCTTTAGTGAAAAAGCTTGGCATAGAGGAGGTGAAACCAACACGGATGTCCTTGGAATTGGTGGACCAATCAATAGTATATCCTAAAGGGCTGATTGAGAACCTTTTAGTTAAGGTTGACAGGTTTATCTATCCAGCAGATTTTGTGATCCTGGATTCTTCAGAACATGGAAATGACTCCATAATACTTGGTCGACCATTTTTGGCCACTGCTAGAGCCATTGTGGATATAGAGCAAGGAGAATTAACCCTCAGGATGCATGAGGAGAGCATCATCCTGAAAGTCTTTCCAGAATTACAAAGGGATGAAGAAACAAGCAAAATGAGTGATGATCTTCTTCCAAAGCAATCAACTGACAAGGAAGTAGAACAGAAAAACAAACGGATGCAAGAAGAAAAAGGGATTCACAAGGAAGCAGGGGTGATAAGCAAGAAGGAAGGTATCACAACTCAAGTAACTGTTAAGAAAGAAAGATCAACAAGAAAGAAAAAGATGAAGAGCAAGAAAAAGGCTCACAAAGGGTGGAAAAACAAGAAAATCCCAACTGAAGGATTTTCTAAAGGTGACGAGGTGCAATTAGTATATCAACAGCTGGGAACAGAAGATTATTACACTGTCAACCAAATACTTTCTCTTGAGCACATGGAAATTGAGCATCAAGGCACACAGAGAAAGCTGACAGTGAGAGGTGACAAGTTGAGACATCACCAACATCAACCACCCTAAAGGGAGTTCAATGTCAAGCTAATGACAATAAAAGAGCGCTTCATGGGAGGCAACCCATGGTTTAAGATTTCTGTCTTCTCTTTCATTTAATAAGCTATGATTCCTCTGATTATGATTTTGAATTTTCATGCCTGGTAAATGCATACATCGTTTTGAAACACATGGCAAACTTCTAAGTTTGGTGTACCTTAAGGCACACCCAAGTTCATTGTTCAAAAAAGGGGATTATTTTTAGAACATATGCATAATTCTTTTGATAAAGCATGTGACCAAACACTAAGTTTGGTGTCTGCATGTGCAACAATGTTCAGAAGATCATTTCCCAATCATGGACTCAAAACCATACGGACAAGGGACCATACATCAAATTTTTTAAAAAAATGCATCAATTGTGAGAACGGTTTGCATTGTTAAGCCGTCCCCTCAATAAAAGATAAGTTTGGTGTTCACCAACTTTTAGCATTTTATTTAGGAACACAATTGATCACAAAAAAAAAATTTAAATAACTATTAAACAAACCAAAACAATTTATTTTACTCTTGCAAATAAGTTGCCAACGATTAAATTAATGTTCTAAGCTAGCTGTTTTGATTCAGGTGGGAGAAAAAGATTAAGACAAAAGCTAGGAGAAGTCACGGCTAGGAGAAGCTATGTGAGGGAGGTCACATGTGCCTAGGAGGATGCGCTCATGGGGAAGCAGAATTTGTATGCATGCATGCATCATTGAAAGCCTAAATGCATGCAGCCAATGGGAAGAGGATCCTCGTCAAGCCTCAACAATGCATGCAGACCGTCCATTCCATGAGTCCTTTAGATGAACAACTCAATCTCAGCCCTTCATGAGCACCAACGGGTTCCTTCTTCGTTCATTCATTGTGGTTTTGTTGGGAAGATTGAAGACTTGGCCTATTAATAGCCGTTGCACCAAACGGTTTACACACTCACTCAAGCTACCCTCATATGAGAATCATAATCCCCTTTGCTCCTAATACCAACATAATCTCCTTGTCTCACAACAGAACCGAACCAAAACTCTTCCCAAACACAACACAAACCTCTTCTTTTCTCACTTCCTCTTTCTTTTCACATCAACTTCAATGACCTCCTCAAGTTCAAAAAGAAGGCCGGGAAAAGAACCTATGGTAGCCGAACCTCCATCCTTTGATGCAACCAAGTTTAGATCCCAATTCCATGAAGGGAGATATCATAGGTTCATGGAGGCAAAGAATGTCATCTATGAGAAAGGTCTTGATTTAAAGGAAGGAGAATACCCCATCATGAGGCAAATTACTAGAGAAAGAAGGTGGGAACTCTTGTGTGCTCCTCTAGTTGATATCAGTGCAGTTATGATTAGGGAGTTCTATGCAAATGCTGTGAAGGAAAACAAAGATAGTGCTCCTTACACAAGTTATGTCAAAGGAGTTGAAGTGAGCTTCAGTCCAGCTGCCATCACAAGGGCCCTCAAGTTGAGAACCATAACCTATGCAGAGCCTAGTTATGAGGCTAGATTGCAAATGGAAAATAATCCTGATGAGATCCTGCAGGGGTTATGTGTGGAAAATACAGATTGGGAAAGAGATTCAAAGGGAGTTCCAAGCCACTTGAGAAGGATAAATCTTACTCCTGTAGCCAAGGGATGGTATGAAATAGTAAGAAGATCTATCCTCCCTACTGGAAATGCTTCTTGGGTCACAATCAAACGGGCACTCTTGACGTACTGCATCTTACATGGAGGTGAAATCAACCTTGCACAACTTATCGCCGACAGTATCCAAGAGATGGCCAATAGCACAAGCAAATCAAGTAGCCTTGGACATCCAAGTACTATCCTTAGGCTATGCAACAAAGTTGGAGTAATCTTTGAAGATGAGGATACAGAAAAGGTGAAAAAAGGAAAAGGGATCACTAAGAAGAGCATGGAAGGAATGAATGAAGAAGAAGACCAAGAAGGGGTAGTAGCTCCTAGACAAAGGAGATCACAAAGAGAGGAAGGACGAAATCAAGCTTATGATGCCATAGACATGAGCCAGTTACAAAGATCAATTGAAGAATTATCTCAGCAACTCATGCAGGCTCAACAAGGCCAAAATCAAGAAGGCCAAGAGAAATATCTAGAGCCCCATCTAGAATTTATGGAGCAATTTTTGAAAGAAAAAGAGGAACGAGAAGCTTGGCAGCATCAAATGGAGGAGAAACAAGAGAGATGGCAACAACAAATGATAACTCAGCAGCAAGAATTTCAAGCACAGATTCTTGAAGGACAAAAAGAGCAATACAAAGAATTCAAAGAATCATATGATAAGCTGTATTTTAGTCAAGCTAAAGCAGGGGAATATAGTCACAACCTGTATCAATGGAAGAATGTTCATCATACCATGGGAGAAGTTAGACACGTACAAAGAATGGAGAATGATGAAAACATGCAAGCAAGGTTGGAGTACTTAACCCATAATCTGCCAACACTCAATCCTGAGATCAAGCCATTTGAACAATGCCCTGAATTTTTAGCCAAGCAACAAGCAAAATCTCATCAATATACTGAGTCAACCTTTAAAAGATTGGAAGATTTTGGGCTCTCAGGACTCTTAGATTCTGTTTGGGGTAGAAGATGTCCTGGTGAAGAGATCCGAGATTATTCCAAGACAGGGAAGAGAAAGAAGAAGAAGGGAGAATCAAGCAGCAGCCATGACCATTAGAAGGTGGCAAAGTTCTTTCATATTTCCTCTTTCATGTCTTTAATAAGGAGATGCATGTCTGAAACATGATATGCCTCCCTCAATTATTTCTTTTACTTCATGCAATTTTTGTTCTTTGTTTTTCATTTTAGTTAGTTAATAAATAGCTAGAAAAATGCTAAATCTGCATAATGGTTGTTATCCATCACTTAGCTTGAAAATTGTTTTGTTTCCCATATGCTTAAATAAAAGAGTTTGGTTTGAATTGAAAAGTAAAATATCCAATGTTGCATAAGTATGAATGGAAGTTGGTGGTGGTATATGTGTTTGATTAAATGCATAACTCATGAAATAATTGTTGCATAATATCATTCTCATTCAATTGTGAGTTAGCTTGCTATTGTAAAGACTCTTATCAATAATGAAAAAGCCCTTGGTAACAAAAACAGAAAGAAAAGGGAAAGAAAAAGCCAAAATGGCAAGAAAAACAAAGAATAAAGGTTGGACACCAATAGCTTGGACCCTAGGACATATGCCTGTGGTGTTCTTGTACTAAGATATGCTTGGATGAGTAAATTCTAATGGGTATTTTAAAACCCGGTCACTTAGATCAACTGATTTGGGATGGCTAATTGAAAATCCACAATAAAGAGCAACTTAGATACAGAACATTTAGTTATCCAAAGAGATGCTGGGCATCAATGATCCTAGGAAGAATTAGTGAGCCAAGTGTCTGTGGTGGAGAGATGTTGAGTAAAAGAAAAAAAAAACAAATAAAGCCAAAGGCTATTACTGCAACATTTGACACCAAACCTCCAAAAGAATAATAAGCTTGTTAAGCATTGTAAGCCAAGAAAAGTTAGCAAGGGAGGAATCAAAAAGTGAGTCTTATAACAGCAAGTTTAGCAAACCTTTGATGCAAAATGTATATCATGTAACAGCAACAATAATTGAGTTATCATTGTCTGCATAATGACCCCATAGATTAAGTTCTGCTATCTGCATAATAAGGATATGTATTCTTTTCTTATTCATTTCAATTTCTCTTAGTTTTGATGCTTGCTTGGGGACAAGCAAGACTTAAGTTTGGTGTTGTGATGACAAGTCATCATATACCCATTTTTCAAGCTAATTTCACTTGTTTTGTTAGCATTTATGCACTTTCTTGCATCCTAAGTAAGTGATTTGGAGTGAAAATGCATAACTTCTCTAAATCAAGCAACCACCATGAAATTAATGACAATCCATGAGGTTTAAGCTAATTTTAATTGAATTTTAATTGATTTATAAGCCTCTTGAATTTAGTGATACTTGGAGTGGTTGTTTTGGTTTATTATAGGTGAAGAAAAGAAAAGAAAAGGAAAAGCGTGGCCTAAGAAGTGTAGCCTAAGGAAAGGAAAGTGTGGTCAAAGCAAGAGGAAGTGTGCCGCATGCAAAGGGGGAGGCAACATTGCCCTCCACAATGGCACACTGCCCTCTAGGAGGGCAACATAAGGGAACCAAACAAGGAAGGCAACTCTGCCCTGCCCACTACAAGGGCAGAGCACAAAAGTGTGCCTTGGAACCAAGAAGAAGAGAACCTTGCCCTGCCCTCCACAAGGGCAGTATCGGGCTCACCAAGGAAGAAAATCAAAGGAAAAATGTCGCCCATGCATGCCACAAGAATCGAACACGGACCAAGGAAGAAGCAAGGAACTAAGGTTGAGTGCCGTGCCAAGAAACCAAGGAAATTAATTGAGCGTGTGTTCCAACCGTGTTTCGAACACGGGACATCATTTTGGAAACACTGCCCTGCCCTCCGCGAGGGCAGGGCAGCATTTTGATGGTGCACGGATCTGGCGCACCAAGGCTCAAAATCTGGCGCACCAAGCTCATTCCTGGCAGCACCAGCACGCACCAAACTCAATCCTGGCAGCACCAAATTTTCCTGCCCTGCCCTCCGCGAGGGCAGGGCAGCATTCTGCGCACCAAGGCATGTTCCTGGCAGCACTAGCGCGCACCAAAGCTCAAATCTGGCGCACCACACTCGATCCTGGCAGCACCAATTTTTCCTACCCTGCCCTCGGCGCGGGCAGGGCAGCGTTTTGCGCACCAACATGCACCAGGCCTCACCAAAGCCGCACCAACATGCACCAAAGCTGCACCAACATGCACCAAATCCTGCCCTGCCCTCCACAAGGGCAGGGCAGCCTCCTGGGAGCTACCATTTTGGGCCGAAAAATTCAATTAAAGTTCCAATTAAATTCTTTTCTTCACCAAATCAAAAGCCCATCCAAATCCCAAAATCCAAGAATAAAAAGTGTATAAATAGGAGCTAGTTTGATGTAATTAGGACTTTTTTTGACTTACTTTTGGCTTTGCTTTTGAATTTTGCACTTTCTTTGAGCTTTGAATTTCTTGTAATTGTTCTTGAGAGACTTGACCGAGAGCTCAGAGGATTAAGGGAGAATTGACTGATCTCCTTCCTCATTCCTACTCGGGCAATTCTACTCTTCTGTTTCTGAGTTTTGGGTGTGTGAAATTGAGGAAATTCTGTCTCAATTCCCATCTAAATCTCTTTAATCCTTTTCTGCATAATTGAATTTGATTTCTGTTCTTCTACTGCTTCTTCTTTAATTTTCTGTCAATTGCTTTGATAACTCGGATCTGGGAAGGAAATTGGGTTTAGGCTCTGCTACTAAGCTCTTGAGTCCTGAGATCACAATTTACTTGGGTTCTTCTGTGAACCTTGCTGCATTTTACTTTAATTTTCTGTTTGAATCCTCATTGCTTTCAATTCAATTTCTGCTCTATTAATTGTGGCAATTAATTTCTCTCTGTTTAGATTCTGCAATCCCAGTCCTCAACCCCTTTTATATTCAGCAATTTACATTTCTTGCACTTTAAGTTTCTGCAATTTACATTTCTTGCACTTTAAGTTTCAGTCATTTACTTTCTTGTTCTTTAAGATTCAGCAAGTTTACTTTCCTGTTCTTTAATTTACTGCAATTTCCCCTTCTCCCTTTACATTCCAAGCAATTTATATTCTGTTAAATACAACCCACTCAACCAAAACTTGATTCGCTTGACTAATCAACCACTAAACTAAAATTGCTCAATCCTTCAATCCCTGTGGGATCGACCTCACTCATGTGAGTTATTATTACTTGATGCGACCCGGTGCACTTGCCGGTGAGTTTTGTGTTGGATCGCTTCCACACATCACTGATGGTTTAGTATGTACTTGTGAGATGAAGAAAATGGGAGAGGGGTTGTGGTGTGGTAGATGGGAGTGGTGGAGAAGAGAGAATGGAGTAACTAAAAGAGGTAGTAAGTGAGAGAAGGGAATGTAGAAGAGGGAATGGGGGTGCCTTCTTGTCAAGTTGGATGTGTAGTAGAAGGTACGAGAGGAGGAGAAATGGGAAGTGAAAGTGAAGGGGTGAGTGTGCCCCTTTTTGCATTGGCGCCGATCATCCGCGTGTGCGCGCTCGCGCAGCGCGGCGAGGTGGAGAGGGACGCACGCACGCGCACGTTGCGCGGGCGCATCCATGTGCTTGGGCTGAGGGCACAAGGGAGGCACAGGGGTGGCACAACTCTCTGGACGCAGTACCAGAAGTTGCTGCAGGACCTTTGGCGCGCGCGCGCACAGTACGCGTACGCGTCAACGCGGTTGTGCCCCAAGCATGAGAGGGGTCTAGAGGGGGCTCAACTCTCTGTGAAATGGCTCAGAGAGGAGTGCAGGATCAAAGGGCGCGTGCGCGGCTGTGGCGCGCGCGTGCGTCTTGTGCTCGCAGTGCAAGGACGCGTGCGCGCCAAGTGCGCGTACGCGGCAGAGGTTTTGGGCTTGTGGCTTAGTATAGGCCTGAGAGTGGCCTAACTCTCTGGAATATGTACCAGGAGTGTAGCAGGGCAGTCGGCGCGGACGCGCATAGCACGTTTGCGCGGCAATTGGCAGATTTTGCCCAGGGGCGCGGACGCGCCATGTGCGCGTGCGCGCGAGGTTCTTGTGCTTCAGGCATGGTTTTGGCATGGTGGGAGCGCAACTCTCGGGTGAATGTATGGAGGGCTTTCATTTGCAATCCACGCGTCCGCGCACGGTGCGCGTCCGCGTGGGTGACCTTCGAGTGCCTTAAGGACGCGTACGCGCCAAGCGCGTGCACGAGCAGAGGGGGTTGCTTTTCCTAATTGTGCATATGTTTATATCACTTTTGACATTACAACTACCCCCTTCCACACAGCTGCCTAAGCACTATAGCAGGGCATTTTACTTGGCAAACAGCAATGAATTTAAGAAATAACGGAGAATGACATTAAAATCTATCTAACAACATGAAGTCAAGTGTCTATGTACAAAGTTCAAAGGAAGATCTTACCATGGTGGGGTGTCTCCACCTAGCACTTTTGTTTAACGTCCTTAAGTTGGACTTTCAGTAGCTCATAATGCTTGTTCAAGAGTTGCATCCCTCAAGAGGAACACTTCAAATTCCTTGGAGTTCTTTCTTTGCTCACCATGATACAATTTGAGACGGTGTCCGTTTACCTTGAAGATGTCCGGGCTTGTTGGTGGCGCAAGTGGTAGACCCCATAAGTTCTACTTTCTCCACTTGGTAGGGTCCATCCCATCTTGACCTGAGCTTTCCGGGTAGTAGTCTCAACCTTGAATTGTAGAGAAGAACTAGGTCACCGGGTTGAAACTCTCTTCTCCTAATGTTCTTGTCATGGATGGCTTTCAACTTTTCTTTATAGAGCAAGCGTTGTGTAAGCTTCTAGTCTTAAACATTCCAATTCCGCCAATTGAAGCTTTCTCTCTATTCCGGCTCCATTCAAGCTATATTACACTCCTTCACGCCCAATAGGCTTTGTGTTCAATCTCCACTGGTAAGTGACATGCTTTACCATATACAGCCGGAATGGGCTCTTGCCCGGATCCGGTGTCTTGTAAGCCGGTTCGATAAGCCCCACAGTGCATCGGAGAGAGTTTAGTGCTCCAATCTTTCCTTCGGCTTGACCAACTCTTTCTAAGACATGCTTGATTTTCCGCGGTTAGAAGGACTTCGGCTTGGCGTTTGTTCTGAGGGTTGGTAAAGCCGTGGCGTACTTTGTGGATGAATGCCATATTTTTCTCATGAGGCCGTTCTATTTTTTTTGTTGCAAAAGTGTGATCCTTGGTCACTTACGATTGTCTCTTGGGCACCAAAACGGCAAATGATATTATTCCTCACAAAAGAATTAACAACATTAGCGTCATCCGTTCGGGGGGAATTGCTCACCTTTTTGACCACATAATCGACGGCTAACAAGACGTAGAGAAAGCATTGGAGTTTGGTG